>NC_056744.1:626842710-626846068 GCF_019279795.1 Protopterus annectens
AGAAGTCATAACAGGTGTATTTATGCATTACTCCTACAAAAACAAACAGTGCCCATAGACTTGAACATAACCCAAAGTACACAATCTGCCATTGTTTAAAGCATTTCTGTTTATAAGCAAATTACTTAATTTCTCATAGTTAGAAAAGGGGCAGCCACATTTAGTTAAAATTAATGCCACTTAGTGAGAAAATGTAAACAAATGACCAACATTTGCAGTGTCTCACTAACAAGCTTATTTAAAGCATTAACATTTACTCTTAGCTCTGTAACTTCAAATAAATAAATAATCTGCGTAAAATAAAAACTACTGCCACTATTATACTATTTTCTTTCCATCTCTGTTCCAAATGTATTTAAACAGAAGAGAGGCCACCACAATCAAAAAAAAAAAAAAAACATG
The DNA here is from genome assembly GCF_019279795.1 of Protopterus annectens. NCBI lineage: Eukaryota > Metazoa > Chordata > Ceratodontiformes > Protopteridae > Protopterus > Protopterus annectens. Next base: position 626,843,113 of record NC_056744.1, read on the forward strand.
CCATATGAGGGTATAGCTCATTTGGCATACTGCGGAAAAAAGCAAATTCTGCTCATTTTATTTTTCTTGCTTGCTTTTTATTGCACATCTCATACAGCTACTCCTCCAGCAGTAAGCCTTTAAAGTATTCAGGTAATATTTCACTGCCTCGGACTGCATTTCATCACAATGGTCGAGCTGCTCCAGTGGTCTCTACTCATATACATAGGACTGACTCTTTTGGAGAAAAAGCCTTCATACAGAATTGTAGCTGTGTAATGATGTAAGGGATACACGGTGTGAAAACTTGCAGCATAGATATAACCATGTTAAAAAAGACAAGGGAAACAGTGCACACAAAACTTCAGCAAGGAACATGTGGAGACCTTATACTACATTGAGTAAAGCATGGCTGTGATCATGCTGAACAGAGCCCAGTAAAGTGCCACTGTCTAAGGATGACAGGAGAGATGAATTATTGTAATGCCTGAGCAAAACCTTTCATAAAATTGAACATCAGAGACAGATTATCACATTTAAATATTTTAAAATAATTCCTAACACTATTTTACAAAGTAATATCTGTACAATATCACAATTGTAACCATTTTAGCTGCTAATAAGTGTACATATCTTTCCATAACAGTTTTTTCAAAATGTTTTCTTTTGTGAAGTCTTTTTATTCTGCCATATATGAACTTCAGTTGTCTGAAACTTTAGGTTTGTGTGACTGTACTGATAAGAAAATATAATAGTTTACCTCTCAAATGCCCTGATTTTCACAGACTATCCGGATTTTTAGTCTGTTATTCATAACATTTGTGGTTTTCTGTCAGATAATTGAGGACTGAAATAACTAAGTACTGACAGAAAAGTTTAGTTCCAGATTTCATATCCTTCAGAAAATGCATACTAATGCAAATCTTGTTATTCCATCAAGTTTCTAAGTTTATAAAAGCAATATTTTAAATCTGGCCATGAGGTTTGGACCTCTGCCCACACATTAAGTTTGGCTTTGTCCAGAATTATTGTGCTAAGAAGCTGACAAGTAACATCTTGGCTGTATAAATTACTTTCCTTATTTTCCTTTGATTTTCTTTTCTGTATTACATACCAGAGCAAAAATAAATGAATAACAATAAATAACTAAACTGCAAAATATGAACACGTTGCGATACAATAAACACATAAGATATTTTAGTGTGGGTTATACTATTTCCTTATGCCTGGTGTTGTTGTTTGGTCATATGAGCTTCACCCTTATGACTGACCCATGCCAGGCATGAGTAAATCCTACCATAACCCTACCAGGACAATGTATATTGTCTATTACATGATGGACAAGCTTTATCACCCACACTGAATGCATTGCACTCTACACATAAGGTTGTTTGTCTTTTCGGCTTTTCCCGGTTAGGGGTCATCACAGAGGAACTCCGGTCCGCTAATGATTGACAGTAGATTTTTATAGTGCCGAGTTGCCACCCCAATGCCCAACCTTCAGGGAAGGCATGCCCATTCTTGCATGTCTTTCGAAGGCCACTCGACCGCAGGGAGGACATGCAGACTCACACAGAAGGCACTCCAGCTGAGAATTGAACAGGAGAACCTCTTGCTGTGAGGCAACAATGCTACCGCTGCACCATCACAGCTACTCTATACATAAGATAAAGAATGGAATTCCACAGCAATGATTCTAGTAGCCATATAAAACACAGATTGATATGGATAATGAAAAAGAATTGTAAAAACAATTGACGTTTTCTCTCTGCTATGGGAAGAAATGGAGTGCACATATTCTTTGCTAAATAAACTTCCCCTAGTATTTACAATCATTCAAAACTTAATCAAGAACTCCCCTCTGCCATTTATAAACAGAAAGTGTCAGCGGCACAATAAGTGTCACTGATGCAACAAGTAGCACATTCGCCTTTGATGCATGGACAGCTGATCCTATATTGCATCATAAGGGAGGTGCTGCACTCCTGTGTGTGTTGTCCTTCAGATGAGACATGAATCTAAGGCCCCATCTGTCTGAGTTGGTTTTAGCCTAGGTGGATTTAAAAGATCTTATTAAAAAGAGTAGGAGTTCTTTGTTCAACAAAAACTTTTTTGACAGTATGCACAAAACTACACAATATTTACATTATTATTCACAGGCATATTAGCATTTAATTTTACATAACTTATCTCATTCTTCTGTTTATATATATCTTTATCTGATCCCCACTCTAATTTCCTTAGCCAAAACCTTATTTTTTTAAACATTTCAGACAAGTCACATTTGGCATTGCATATTATTTCTTTAACCCCTTAATTCCAGATCACCTACATCACATTAAATATTTGTTGGTCTACTTTTTCAACATACTCGTTATTTTTTTCCCTCTAAAAACCGTATTCAATCACATCCATATTTATATCTTCTATTCCCTTAATATCCTCTAAATATTGGAACTCCCCTAATTTTCCCGTAATTTCTCAATTCTTTTACATTTTAGAAACACATGTTCTGCCATTTTTTCATCACCACAATAATTACATACTATTTCACTCCCCCGGATTCATGAACCTTGCGCCAGGCGCCAGCATAGCGTCGGCGTTATCACGCCAAATATGGCTGCTGAGCGATTCAGGTATGAATGAATTCCACGTGCACTACCGGCGTGCGCCTGACCGTCTCCGCCCCCGGCATAGGTATGCAAAACACACTGTGTGCGGTATTGCACCATGCAAATGAGGGCAAATAGCGATCCACGAAGTGGCGCAGGCGTAGCATAAGGGCATGGCAATGTAAACCAAAAAAAACGGTTTACATTTACCCAAACATGACCGAGGAGTAACGGAAGGCTGTCAAAGTCAGGTATCATATAGGTGCAATATGCCAATGTGGAAAGGCACCGAGAATGTGCAAAGAAAATCTGCACAAAATGTAAAATGACATAAATGGCACGCACGTAGAAAGAACAGCAGACCC
>NC_056744.1:626884832-626959832 GCF_019279795.1 Protopterus annectens
CCTTTTAAACAGATATCCTCACTCTGTTTTAGTACTGTGTTCTTACTCGGGTGTCCCTAGGTATGTTACGTGTTTGGGATGTGGTTTCAATAGCTTCTGTTACATTTGTTCATTGTGCTACCTCTGTTGCCACAGGATAACGTGTGGGGACTAGCCTGCCCTCCCGCTTAATATCCTGGATGTGGTATCGGAGGTGGTAGGGCGTTGTGGGGGGGGGCTATCGGTACTACTGTATTATGATCTTCTCTGTGTACGTATGATGCTTAGCCATTTGTAGTGTTCTGTTCCCTTCGGTACACTACCTCAGTCCACCGATGTGCATGACGGATACCCATTTGTCGCTGTTTTGTCGCCTGCACATCTTAGGGCTGCCACCTTTTCAAATGCACAATGTGGGACATTAGTGTTCGGAACGTGTAATTTGCCTGGAAAATGCATACCCACGGCCAGTACATAGGACAGGAATTCACGTTTTGCCAGGAGAGCGACCAATTGTTGTAGCATTTCAGTTGCTTATTCTGTTTATTCTTATATTTTGCTGTTCCACATACAAATGTACTGTTTTATGCTACCATTTTGATATATATCTGGGAAATGTTTGTCCTGAGATATCAGGACATTTGCCATTTGTTCGTTTTGTTTACAGGACACAGCTGGCCAAAGAGGGACTATCCCTCTCAGGGTGGAACAGGTGTTTACCCTGGAACATGTGCATCAAATTTTCAGGGATTACAATGTTTCAGTAACGATATTTTGCGTAATATACCATCAATGTCATATTTATTACCCCATTTTGCTGCGTAACTCACATTATGTGCTCTCTGCGATTGCATATTCTTCACGTCACCCATCAAACGCGGATCACATGATCTGTGTCTTCAATAATCTCCCATCTCCTCTACACGACTGCTACGTACCCTTCTGTCATACCACGTGGTGTCTCCTTCCCTGTATCCACTGTAGTGTCTACAATCACTATTTACTCTGCTGTGTGTTCCCCTGACCTATGTTCAGATTTAACAGTATGTGGGTAGGTCTTCGACCCGATATCACTACTGTTAACAGAAACAAAATGTAGTCTGGTCCCTGATCTACAATTGAGACAAAAAGGCAAACACTCCTTACCTGGGCCTCCTGTTTAAGGCTGCACGTTTTCTTCTTGGGATCCAGTTTCCCGCTTTTCAGCCACAGATCAGACAGTAAACAGCCTCTTTACACACAACAATTCAGTTGGAGGTCTTTTCATTCAAGAAGAAGCATTTATGCATATTCTCCAGCGTACATGTCTAACCAGCCATGCACTCTGACCTGTAGCTTACCAAGGGAATTCCGGATTACAAGGATCACAATGTGAAATAAGTTGTTAAAACCAGACTGAAGTTATCAGTAGGCTTTTCTAAGTGACAGCCGATAACACAGGAGGCTCGGGTTCGGAAGGTTTTAGTACTGTACACAGGCAGGCTAAATAATATCCAGTCCAAGTATGTGTGTTTTGTCCGACTCTATACAGTAAGAAGTTTCTTTATATAGTGTTTACAATCAGCTTTTGCCCACCTTACTGACGTGGTCGGTCACAGGGCATTTCCATCAGTATGGTCCGCAATAGTCTATACATACGTGGGTGCTGGGGTCGTGCTTTTAAAATGTTTTCCCATGGGAATAACACAGCCTTGCAAGGCACCTTGTACATTACAGTGTCCTTTTGTGTTTGTAGCTGTTTCAAGGACCCTAGACTGTTAGGATACAGTGGACAGTTAATTTCTTAATACGTTGCTTTGTCTCTCTGGTAAGGAGTTGTACTGTTATCTTCGATAGAGCTCACAAGGCCATCCTCCTCTGGGGAAGGAGTGCTGTTATGCATGTACATACATTTATTGTTCTGTAACCCAGCAAATAATTAATGATGACAGACATGAGCCTGCTGTACTGCTTACTGCCAGGTTCAGAATTCCATCACACTACAGCTTAGCTTCACCAATTACATGCAGGCTTAGTTCTACTGCCATATTGTACGGTACAATTCAATGCATTATATAGTATTTCGGGTCTAAACTGGAACTTCATATGTGTTTCTATATATTTTACGAACAACATCCATCCGGCCATATGCATGTTGTTCCGTCCTTTACCTTGACCGTGTGTATTTGTCCGTCCAGCTACGCTACTCTCCACATGTGATGTCCCAGCTTCCCCTTCTTTGCCTGTAGCACCCTGTTAGGACGTCCTGTTTGGTAGGCACCTGTTCCGCTATATGTGATCGACTTCACTGAATAGATAATCATCGATGCGGTGGTCCAACGACCCGACTTGTCCACATGTGTACAGTTATGTGCACCGTGTCGTATGCAAACCTACATGGTTTGGACGGGTACATACTACATGCGGGATGTACACATTCTGCTGACACATTCACATGCAGCCATTTACATATCTGTACCTGCGGTGGGTTGGTGACATGTGGGGTACGTATTTTCCCGCGTGGCATTGCCTAACACAAACATCTTACCACAGTTCAGGTATGCACATTGTGTGTGGTTGTATAACTGCACACGGATGCTAGCAGGTTTGGGTGCAGAGGTATACATGTGTGGGACTGACATGTACAATGAGGCTATTGTGTAGTACATCTGAATGCATGGGTTCTGCTTCTGGATATTACACTTCATCATACGCCATCCAGTGTATGCAACAGAGACGTTGCTGGGTGTGGGATATGTTGCTATGCACATGTTTGCCTGTGTTTGAGGTATCTTGCTTCCTTACTGTTGTTATGTCAACACAGCTACCCGGCTATGTACTGTCACTACTGCTTGTGACCATTATGGTTGGCACCTTTTCCAATGCCCATAGTGGGGCATGTTATGTGGAAACTTCGGAATTTGCAGGACTACACATACCCACGGCTAGTGCAGTTGACAGAACTTCACTTGTTTGCCATACTATGTTTATTCTGTAAGCATTTGGGTTCCTTATTTATGTTCTTATGCCATGTCTGTGTTTCATATAGTAATGTATATGTTTTATGCTACTATTACATGTATATTGCGGGAATTTTCTTGACAGGGGATCGGAGGTCATTTTCCATTTTTACGATTGTTGCAGGGACACAACTGTCCAATCAGGGACTGTCCATGGCACATTGGGACAGCAGGTAACCCTGGTGACCATGCCCATGTCGCTACTGGGGTTTCCACCTTTTCCAGTTTCCGATCTGGGATATTTCCGGGACTCACATCTGACTTTACAGGCCGACACATACCAACGGTCACTATATAGCATAGAACTTCACTTGTTTGCCTAAATATAAGCTTATTGTTGTGGCAATTTGCTTGCTTATTCTGTTTCTTGTGTCATTTAGGTATTTCTGTTACAGTAATAACCAATTCATGCTACCATTACATTAAATGCGGGATATCATTGTGTCCTACAATTGTAGCACATCAGCCATTTCTAATACGTTTTTTCGGGACACAACTGGCCATGGAGAGACTGCCCCAACCAAAGTGGGACAGGTGGTGACCTTAATCGCTGCTCCTATGTCGGTGCGGCGCTGACATGCGGCTGTACACCTTCTCTGAGTGTAAACACTGATGGTACATTGTGGGATTAACGCGGTCTTATGCGTATCCTTTGCTCCTTGGATGGGTACACTTATGCCTTCGTGGCTTATATTTGCTTCTCCATTAATTTGGGATGGGTACTATGTTGCATACTGTACGTGCGTTTCATTCTGCATGGGACCTGGCTGCTGCCATTACTATTGTGGGCGGACCGTGGCTGTCAGCACATTAGGTTGCTCACCTCATGCCGGCTTAGACACGCCTCCAGACGCATCCTACCTGGGCTCGCTCACGTACACTACGCACGTGTCTGTGATTCCGGTGCACTCTCATTAATATGTATATGGCGCTACTGCGCCGGCTATTCACTGCACCGCCGGTGCAGGCCTTACGCCGGCCTTGCGCCGAGATTCATGAATCCCGGGGACTTACTTTTTATAGGGCATATTTGCCTTTACTGGCAATTTTCTTACAGGAAATCTCCATAAAAAATCATGACATTCAATCATCTGTTTACATCTTTCATTTTTCTCTCTCTTACATCTTAAAATTTCACTTGTTCTAATACTTTTGATGGATACACACAGAAACATTTCTCCATTACATTTTTATATACATATTTTTCTATTATCTTCCAAATTTTCTGTAGTTAATCTCCACATAATATTTTTTTCTTGGTAAGCTTTACTCTCATTATTCATATTGCCTCTTACTCTTTTATACTTTTTTATCATACTCCATACTTTACTATATTTACTTTTTAACATTTTGCTTATTAGATTTTCATTTTTTAACTCTTAGCCATTTGAACACTTTATACAAATTCAAGGAAGCTGTAAATACAATTGAGTTTATTAAACTGAATCCATCATTTTTTCCTATATACCATACACTTCATTTCAGGATTGAGACAGGAACCTCATATAAACAAAAACAAAAATATGAATAAACTCCTGCTCAGAAATCATTGGCATATTAAACATACTGACTAAACAGGCTATTTTTTCTAATGCAATATAGTTCACAAGATATACTTTCTTTCTTAAACGCAAGCCTGAATGTTTTCTAAAAATTATACATGCATTTTATTTTTTCTATTGCATTTTTCCATTGCATAGGTACAGTATCTTGGTTCTCTAATTTAATTCCTAAAACCGCTATTTCTTTCCTACTAAAATCTATGCCTTTTATTTTCCCACTGTATTCCAATCTTTTTCTCTTTATTCAAGCTCACACCGATTATTTGCAAGCATTTATTATGCTACATAATACTTTTTCCATCCCATGTTGCTGTTTTGCAACAAGTATAATATCATCAGCATAAGATAACTTTATGGATAAATCAATTCCTTATTTTGTTCTGCAGTTTATATTGCTAACCACCTGATTCAGATAACTTGTTATTATATCCATAAATAGTGTAAATATTATACCACTCATAGGGTACCATGTCTTATCCCTCTCTTAATATTTATTTATTTACATAGCCATCTATTGATTAATACATTTACTTTAGTTTGTTCATAAGCAGTTACACATACATTCCAAATCTTTTTGCTCATATTATATGAACTAAATATGTCCCACAAGATTCCATGTTGTATGGTGTCAAAAGCCTTACTTAAATCACCTACCATAATTAGTAATTCTTCCTATCTAATACATCATCTACTAATTCTCTATCAAATATTAACAATTCTTAACTTCCTCTGCCTTTGACATTATATATTGTGTTCTGTATAATGCTCAGAATTTTTAATTCCATTCTCTTTTGTATCATTTTCATAAAGATTTTATAATCTGTGTTGTTCAAAACAGTAGGCCTCTAATTCTTTATAGCCTTTCTTTCACATTTTTTCCACATGAATTTGAATATCCCACTTACATAGTTCTTTATATTTAAAACCCATATTCAACCACTCATTCAATACTTCTATAAAGAATTTATTCTGTTGTGGAATCATATTTTTATACATTTAGTATTCTATTCCATCAGGTCCAGCTGCTGTATCCACAATTACTTATCCTAATATCCTACCTAATTCCATTATCCTCTTTTCAAAATCTATATTATCAGAAAATGTTTTCACTTTCTATACCATACTTTCTTTCTTATGCTTTTCTTTAAACATTCCTTGAACATAATCTACCACTATTCTAATTATATTATTTTGATCTTTCTACGGTATTCTTTTTTTCTCCATAAGCTTCATCATTATACTAACATATTTTATGACTTTGTTTAAATACAGCACAACCTCTTCTTTTTCCCTTGAAGAAAATATAGTAATTTAAATAAGTTCTTAACCTTATCTTTATTTATTCAATATATTTCATTTTCATTGACAAAGTATTTGCTGTTATTTTTTCTAAATTATCCAATGCTTTTTCACTTAAAAGTGTAATACCTTTTTACTTCCTTACTATTATTTTTTCTGTCAAACTAAATAACGTTGTTTATATTTTCATTTGAATGACTTCCACCTTTCAGACAAGTTCTTGTAAAACTGTCTCACGTTAATATGATCTTTCCATAATTCTAACTTTCTTAATTCACCTTCTCCTTCCTATTCTTTCTCATTTAACCTTTTTTAAACATTTTCATATCTTAAAAGCATACATTTATCCCTTATCTCTATCCAAATAGCTCTATGATCTGAAATACCTGTTTCTACTGTCCTTTCTTTCTTTGTCTGTAACTCTTCCGATATAAGAAAATAATCAATTTCTGTCTTATACAGTTTTCTACTCTATGTCCACTCATTGTTTTTCCAAATACTTAATTTACCATATTTAATACTTTCCATAACCTTTTGACATCACTTCCTTTTTTGCATTTCCTTAAATCACAATTAAAATCTCCAATTAAAAACAAATTCCATATTTATAGCAATGTAATTCAAAATTTGATTAAACATGTTTTCTCTTTCTTTTTGTCACATTTGCATACAACACTATTACTCTGTATACCTTTTTTTCTGTCTTATATCTAAAATAGATATCCTCCTCATTATTACTAAATTTATATCTAGAATTTTAACCAGCTTCTTTGTTAAAATTTCTAATTCTGAATGTGTATCTTGTCCTAAATTCCAAACGATATAATTCCCTTATTTACACTCCATTTACAATCTCTCTTCTTTCATTAATAGTCTAATATATTCTAATATTATAATGTGAAAATCTAAACTTTTGCACCATTTTATAATGCCTAATCTTCTAACAATACTTTTAAGACTGTTGACATTAACAGCTAATATTCTACAGTTTTCACTTTTTTATACCAAGGTATCCTTTTGGAAAGAATATGTGACACCCTTCACCCTTTTCCTTTTTTCTTTAGTTTTCTACCATGTATATTTTCTTTTTCTCTCTCTCATACTTTTACCAATAGATTTTTTTTTACTTTTAACCATTTTCCAACTAACATCTTCTTCATCACTAATCTCTGTATCTTCCTCTATAATTGATTCTTCTTTTTGTTATAAGATTCTATCCTTATTCCTGTTATTATCTATGCTTACTACATCCTCATCTGCTAGCTTCTGCCCTGGCTCCTCTTGAGTTGCAATTTCAACTACTTCTTGTATTTGTTCCTGCTCCTTTCTCTTACACTTACTTAAATTATCTAACTTATCTTTCTCCTCCTTACAATCCATCCACATCTTACTACATTTATAACATTTCAAATCACATTTTTTCTATCATGTCCTATTACACCACAAATATAACATTTTCTTTTAACACAATCAATAATCAGATGGTCCATCTTTCCACAATAGAAAAATGTTTCTGGTTGACCCCAATTTTTAACAAACAACCTTTAACCTTCCATATTAATTATACTAGCAATATGCACAATTATTTCATTTTCAATTTCTAATATTATGTTACAGTCCCATCCTTCAGTCAATAGACCTCTATTATCATAACACCTTAGAAATGTACAGCATTTCTTTATAAATATTACTCGTGTCTCTTTAAAGTCTGTTTTTCAACTTCAGTACTACATTGAGCGTGTACTTTTGTCTTAGTTCCCCTAAAGAAGGCTTTAAACACATATGAGTTCCTAGTAACACAGCCTTTTCTTCATATTCCCACAAAAATCTTTCCATTGCATGTCCATTTTCAAAAATAATATCACAAAAAGTCTTTCTACTCATATGAATAAAAGCTCTATCCTCTGACAGTGAGTATCCTAATGTTGAAATACTGTTGTCCACTTCCTCATATCTTCAATCCCTCTTTTTTCTTTCCTGTAAATCCTTACTGTGTAGCTTCTTCTCTGCTTTATTTCTAGCTCCTTTCCTTTTTCATGTTCTTTACCTTCTCTTTCACCATATCAACTTAAGATATACTTTTTTGGCATTATCTGTAGGAACCAGTTCAATGTCTTCTTTTTGTATTTTATTCATTATATTCCCCTGGAAACATTTTTATCAGTTTCTGGATTACTGGCAACGAACACTGCTTGCAATATACCATCATGCAACCCTCCTGACTGAAGGGTTGTAACCACAACTTTATTTGCGGCCAAACTGTCATCTGCAAAAAGTTCCCAATGGAATCTACATTCTGAATCTTGAGAAGGACAGACTGCCATCCCTTCACTCTCCATCTCCATTTCAATTGGCTTAATATTAAAACTATTATCAGGATGTGAAGACTCAGTATTCTTCCACATAGCTTGCATAAATTCCTTATCTTCACTACTTTGCTGTGATGTCTTGACTGAGTTCACATCTAACCCTTTCATGATTTGCTTCTTGCTGATCAACTCATTTTCCTTCACATAATCACTTCTTCTTAAAATATTCTCACCAGCACTACCAGCTATATTTGCAGTTGCCATCATAGCATTCCTCCTGCTTCTCCAAGCCACCTACATACCCAGAACAGAACTAGGAAGCTTAACAATCAGACTGAATCGTCAACATGAAAAGAGTATTTTTATTGATATATATTTACATTACATATTTATATATTTATATTATTTACATTATTTACATCTATTTACACATCTCCATACATTATAAACTTTGATTTAAGCATCCCCCACTATTTTATCCACAACCAAAACATTTTCTCCAGAATCTTTCTCAAAGTCCACTTTCCACTGTACCTGTTTTCATTTAGTCTCTCATTCCATATAGTCCATGAATATAATAAAACATTACCCTGTCCATTTGTTCACTTCTTGTGGTTTTCATGCACTATAATACCCACATTCCATTATGTCTATATTTATTTGCACAACTTTTATCAAACTTTTCACCCTATTATGTTTACATATTTCTTTTCACAAATTATTGACTTTTTTACATTTCAAAAACACATGCTAAATAGTGGAAAATTCTCCACATTTATTACATAGTCTATCTTGTTTTTTTCTTGTATGGCATATTTACCTTAACTGGCAATTTTCTAATAGACAATCTCCATAAAAAAATCATTATATTCTTTAATCTTTTTATAATTATTATATCTCATCACTATGGCTCTTTTCTTATCTATTTCTAAATCATTCCATGGATTAATGCAATAAAATGCTTTTATAATATTTAAGTACCATCCCATTCAATTTTTTCACATATATTCTTTTTTGATTATTTTCCATAGTACAATTTTGTTTTAGTACTCTTTCATTTCTTCATTCACAATGTTTTTACTTCTTTTTTTTTACTTCCATTCCTTCCCACAGTTCTTTGTATTTACAATATAGTATAATTTCTATCAAGTTTTTATTTTCCTTCATAATTCTTTTTAATGCTGTATATAAAAATTAAAGACGCTGCATGTACTATTGGGTTTATTAAGCCCAAGCCTCCTTGCTCTTCATTCGTATATAGAATCCCTCTATTGACTGGATTCAGTCTAGAGCCTCATATAAAAGAAAGTATAATCATCATTAGTTCCTTTTCATACTTAATAAGAATCATATAGGTGCTAGCAACATAGGCAATATTCTCCTATTACCATGATGTTCAACAAGTGTGCTTTTTTCTATATAAAAATCTATATGACTTCCAGAAACTAATCATATCTTTTACTTCTTTGACTACATTATCCAATTGTTCTCTGTATTCATGCCTTCCAAATATTACTGCTAATATATCTATATGTTTTTCATTGAACTCAATACCTTCTATCATACCTTCAAAATCAAATCCTCTACTTTTCTCTTTATTTATACTTAAACCATTTTTTAATTTATACTTACTTTTTCATTTACTTCTTCCATCCATACTTTATTTTTAACAATTAGTACAATATCATCTACATAATTATGCATTGTTGGCAACTGTACTTCCTTCATAGCCACCACTGTTTGACATTTTATTAATTTCCTTCATTAATAAATTCATAACTAATGAGAAAAGTGCATTACTAGCTTGGAAGTCCTACTTTATTCCACATTCTATTTTTATTTCTTCTCCAACCCAGCTATTTACATTTAGTTTCACATAGTTCCTTTCATAAACTGATTTTATTACTTGTAATATTTTTTGTTTACATTATATGCCTGCAAAATTCCCCATAATGATTTATATTGAATATTATCATAGGCTTCACTTATATCCCCTATCATAACCTTCGCTTCTACATTTTTATTTATGATATCATCAATTATTTCTATTATTCATAACAACTCTTGATTTCCTTTTTTTCTGAATACATTTTGGTTATATATTCTATCCATTTTTGTAACCTTTTTGTTATTATTCTCATGAAAATTTTATAATCTATATTATTCAATGTTATAGATCTCCATTTTTTATTTCCTCTTTATTTCCTTTTTTAAATATGCATTTTATAAGTCCTGTACATATCTCTTTCTCTTTAATTCCAGTTTCTAACCATTCATTCATAACTTCTATAAAAAATATTTTTGCCACTCCTTCATTTCTTTATACATACCATATTCAATTCCATCCAGCCTTGTTGCAGAATTCATGTTAATATCTTTTAGAATTTCATTCAATTTTTTTCATAGTTATTTTTGTTCTAGTCATTATCTACGTTTTTTAATGTTTCACCTTTATAAAATTGTTCTATATTTTCTTCTCTTTTAACAAATAATTCCAATACATATTATTTAATTATTTAGTATATTCCTTCTTGCTGTCTTATTTGGTTTCATTTCTTATTCTTTAATTTTCTTATTATTTTTTCCTTATTTTATTATTTTACTTAAATGTGGTGTTACTTCTTCTTTCCTTGCAAACAATAGTTTTTGTTTATATAACAAGTTCATTTTATTTGATTAAATTTATATATTTCTTTCTTTTTCAAAAAAGGATTTTTTCTTCTCCAAGTCTCTGAATTTTTCTTGACTTAATATCTTATAGCTCTTTTTCTTTTCTTCTTTTCTTCCTTATACATTCTAAAAATGCTTTTTATGTTTCTTTTTAAAATTAAGCCATCGAACAGTCCAGTTCTCATAAAACTCTCTCATATTCATATTTTTCCATAATTCCATAAGTTCTTTTTTTCTCTTCTAAATCTAATTCCATTTCATTAATTCTCTTTATTCCTTTCCTTATTTTTATATATGCTTCATGTTCCTGTACTTACTCATATAGCCACATGATTCAAAAATACAGCATATTTAATTCCTATTTCTTTAACTTTTAAACTATCAAATATTTAAAAAAAATATTAATTTCTGTCCTAATTTCATACCTTTTGGAGGTCCAGCTGTTATTCTACCATACACTTAACTTTCCACTTCTCATAATTTCTTTAACCCTTTTAACATCACAATTGCTCTTAATTTTTCTTAAATTATGATTAAAGTCACCCACCATTATAATGTCCATATTTACACAAATATGTTCAAGAATATTTTAAACGTCATTTCATTCTCTTTTTTGATCACATATACATATAAAGTTATAATTAGATATACATATTTTTCTATCTCAAGTCTATTACCATAATTCGTCCTAGTTCCACTATGATTACATCTAATATTTTAATGCTTTCTTGACATAATATACATATGCCCGAGCATGTTTCTTTCCCCATGTTCCAAACTACCACACCACACCAAAAATGTTCAGTTTGTGTTCTTTTTCCTGGTTAATAATCTGATATCTTCTGAAACAATGTACATGTGGATCTACTGCAGCACACCATTCTAATATGCCTATTCTCCTCTTAAGATTTTTTATATTGCTCACAATTAAAGCTAATATTTACAGCCTAAGAACAGTTAGGATAATAAAAATTTGATCCCTTTCCTTTCTTACTTTCTCTAACCATTATATTTCTGAATTTCCTTTTCCTTTAACTCTTTTCCCTATAGACTTATTTCTATTTCTTACTGAACACCAGTCAGCTTCTTCTTCACTTGTCTCCTCTGTTTCTTTCTCCTTCTTACTTTTTCAACTTCATGTACAACCTCTTTATTAGTCACATCTTTTTGTACATTTTCTTCTATAACACATTTTTCTATCTCTTTCTCCTGTATAACTTCATTTTCATTTCCTTGCACATTCATTTCACATTCTAGCCATGAATGGCCAATACTGCCAAATTTCGGCACTTTAAATCACATTTTTGCATTATTCCCAGTTTTACCACATAAATAACATCTTTTTTTATCACATTCATTAATTAAATGATGATTGTTTTTGGTTGACCCCTGTATTTCACAAAACCCCTATTACCATGAATATTAATAATACTAATATCATTTCCATTTTCAGTATTACTCCACATTCCCATTCCATATTCCTCTTTCATCATATATTTTTTGTAGTGTCCATTACTTCATTGCATATAGTTAACAAATGTTCTTTCAGTTCTTTTGCTTCAACTTCAGTTCTTAACTGGATCATTATTCTTTTTTTTTTTTTTTTTTGTCTGTGAAAAGCTTGCCCCACGTATTCTGATCATGGATAAATATTTTATTTTGTTCATATGCACCCAAAAACCTTTCCATGGCCTGAACAGTCTCAAATATCAAGTCACAAAAAGACTCTTTAGTAATTAAAATAAATGCTCTTACCTCTTTTGTTTTGACACCCAGGTGTGCTATGACAGTCAAAAACCTCATGCCTGTCCAAACTTTCTTCTTTGTTACAGCTCATGCATACTGTATACTTCCTTTTTGTTTCTTTTAATTCTTCTTTCTTCTTTGTTCCTTCTCCAACAGTTCGTACAGGAACTTTCCCTAGCACAGTCTCTTATTCTCCTTTTTCTTCTTCTATTTTTTCCATGATGTCACTCCATGAAATTGCTGCCCTATTTTCTGTCTCACTTTGGTTTACCATTTCTTCCAAATAATCATCCAACAACCCCCCCCCCCCAATTGGAGGGTTGTAATTATGCATTTTTCAAAGGTAACTGTCTCTCCTTCAATCTTCTCTGAAAGTTTTCCTCTGAATCCATCTGTGTTTCAGCTACAATCTCCTTTTCTTCCAATGTCACTGTTTTTTCTGCACCCACATCATCATAAAAAAACTTCTGGTAGCAATTCTACTATTTCAACTATATTTTCAGCTATTTCCTCTCCATTTTCAGCAATAGCTGCATTATCCATGTTTTCTGTCTGTTCCTCCTGGCTGCCTCCATGCCTGAACAGGAAGCAGGAAGTCAAGGTTTGTAACACACAAAGCCTTCCCCTGACTACCAAGAGTAGGGGAAGTTCCCCAATGCCTTGGCCAATTTTTACCTAGTATTATAAATACCACCTTTGATTTCCCTGAAAAGAGGCTCTTAGCCTAATAGGACTAACATCCCTTCAACAAAGGATCAATAAATAAAATTGTGTAACAGATTTTAAGATCTGTTTTACCTTCTGCCAGAACAATTTTGACTACTGCACCAGTCAACTGTCCCTGATTATGCAGAACATCCCTGAGTTGTGTCATATTTATGCTCAGTACCATACAATTTCTGAATTTCTGGTAAATCACTGATGATTACAGTTAGTCAATAATGCCAGTCATTAGATGTTTGTACTTCTCATTGTGCATAAAATGCATGTTGATGGAAAACCTGTTCTTCTATTAACTTTTTCTGTGAATTTGAGTAATATTTAAAAACTGTCTTCTTTGATCTTTTGTTCCCTACCAGAATTCTTAAGCAAAGAGGTGAGAGATATGCTGCTGTTTGTTTGACAGTGCTCACTAAGTGCTTTACCGGTTTTCAAAGCCAGCAAAATACTTTGTGCTCATACACTTTCTCTTCTCTGTCTTTCTTTCTTAATTTATTTCCTTATTCTGCAACTGATACTACATGGAACAGAAGCTCAATGCACTACACACAATTCTGATTGGGTCTCTGATTATAACCCTCTATTACATGTTCTCAACATGAATGCCAAGATTAATCACTCAAGCTTCACTCAAGAAGGGAATTTCTTGGCATCCATGTCTCGAACATATAATAAGTTGGTTATGATTGGAGATATGATCATAATCCCCCAGATATAGATATACAGATAGGTATAGACACACACACACACACACACACACACACACACACACACACACACACACACACACACACACACACAAAATCAGCATATATAGGGATAGCTATAGTATACAAGAAATTCCAGGCATGTTTAACTAGTCACATAAGGAGGCTGGACAATTTAGCTTATAGGTGAAACATAAGTATGACTGTAAACTTCTTGACACTACATGCTACTTACATTTTTACTTACTTCATTTCTGTATACTGTATTCATTCAGATTTATTTTTTATTTCTTCAATGCATCTTATGTTCATAGGTTCATAGGTTGGTACTAGACTATTGGCCCTAGGGCCTAAACAAGCCTAGCCATAACAATTCCCTGGATATTTCTTCCCACAGATTTTCATTTCTAGTACATTTTGACTTTTTGCAATATTGGGCTTTTTCTGGAGGGGGTAGAAGCAGTGGAGCAGTAATCTAATAATGCCTACCAGAGTGAATGCCTTTTTTTCCATTTTCTGATTGCAAAACAGCTCCAACTGCATCTTTACATTTTTATGTATGTACTGCTTCCAGAATTTTTTTTTTCATTTATGCTTTTTTTCATCTGATTGTCAGAATACTTTTGATAATGAAAGACTGGTTGGATGTGTTTTTATACATGGAGTGTATTTTACATTTTTGTAGGGACCATTATGAAGCAAAGACTGCTCGGTGTGAGTAGGAGAACTGTTTTCAGCATATTATTTTCTTTTTTTTTTTTTTTGGAACTTAAAGTAAGGATTTTGATCAGATGTTTGTCTTCTGGAGCACTTTGTCTAACAGAGTGTGGTAAGGGTCTGTTAAATGTGCAGTCAGTGAGTTGGTTCCAATGACACAGAGGTTAATCCTTGACAATGGAACAGATGAGCCAGGAATGAGTACTGGACCCTGCACCAGAGTGGGTGGCCATATAATGTATCAGTGAATAACTGAATGCTGGCTCTCCTATTTTGGCAGAAAGGAAGAAATGGGATTTCCCAATGGGAAGAGGGGCCTCTAATGAAACCCAAGAAGTTAACTCTAGGTGAATACATTTTTGGCCAGCATGGGTCACAGCGACATGTCCACATAGGAACATTTGGTTTGACATTACAGACACTGCATGTTCTGCATGCAGGGCTAGATTGTCAAAAAGATGTAGTGTGCAAGGAAAAAAATCCAGACCAATATTAAATGGCAGCAAGACAACATCCAACTCCCATCTCACACCTCATGGTATAAGATGAAGTACCCCCCCAACACACACACACACACACACACACACACACACACACACACACACACACACACACACACACACACACACTGTAATGGGAAACCTCGATTATGGTGATGAGAGGTTTTAAGCCAGGTGAGACAGGAGTGGGACAGGGAAGCCAAAGGTTCAATGGACTGTTGGAAAGGTTAGATGCTTCAATTAGCATAGGCCAAAAATGTTCATGCTAGGTTGGGTCAAAAGCATGTAGTCTGTGATTCCAGTTATCCAGCGGTGATTCACAGAGGTGTGCTGAGTCTGCATTCTGGATCATCACCCTTGTGGAATTAATTGTGATTGCCAGATGTTGACAGAACTAAGGAGGATAACAGGATATGTTGCAATAACAGAATATGAACATTTCTATTGGTACAAGGTAAGTAAATTTTTTTCTTTGAGGGAATTTACCTATTTACCCTCCTGTCTGGCATCATTGTGTTCTGTTTGCAGGAGAGATGGGAGGGTAGGATGTCTTATGGCAGGTGTCTATCTGTCATGTAATGTTTTTTTTTTCATTTTAAACAATATTATATTGTTTCATAATTTTCTTGTTCGTGGTTTTACATTTGATTATTTCAAACAATATGAATTATTCTTTCTTTAATAAGGGTGAGTTTTTAGAGATTTGTTAGTTCTTTCTTGAGGTTTGTTTTGGGTTGGGTAGTTCCTATATTTCGGAGGCTATGATTTTTTTTTTTTTTACAGAAACTTTATTTAAAACAAACAGGAAAACAAAGAGCAATGAAGAATCAGAGAATACAGCACACAAAAGCAATAAGCTAATACATGTTAAAAGCCACTTAAACACCAAACAAAGTATTCCAAACAATGTAGTAATTACTGCAATAATCCTTAAGCTGTTTGGATATGTTGTGCTTATTAAGGTATCCCTCCAACCTGTGGTCAAATACAGCTGTTTGCTAAATTAATTCCTCAGGGCCAGTTTTCCAAGATTTAAAGATGATAGCTAGTACCATACCAGTCACCAGACATGTTTGATCATCAGGAAGTGGATAAGTTTTCTGAGCTGTTCCCAGCAGGATACATTGCAGAGAAAGGATAAAGCTTACTCATGTATCTGGAAACTTTGCCCAATGTACTAATCATAGCAGACTCAGTTGTGAGGCACACTGATGTCCCACTCACTAGATTAAACAAGGAGAAGGTGATAGTCAGTTGACTATCAGGTGCCAGGATCCGACACATAACACATGCACTCAGGCCACTCCACAAAACGTACAAATATGACTCAGTCATTGTCTATATGTGTGTGAATGACCTGAGACATACCTCCCTGGACTACATGAAAAGAGATGTGATGGAACTCTCGGATTATGTGGCCCAGGCAGGTATGACCCTAGCCCTGAGCATTATTCTACCATCACCCAGAATGATACCACAGTACGAGTGGAAAATGATTGACTTCAGCAATTGACTACATTGTGGTGTCATTCTAAGGGGGATCCAGTACCTGTCTGCCTGGGATGACATGATCGACAGACCTCAATGCTTTGCCAGAGACGGCCTGCATCTATCACCCCTGGGATTCCGAGTACCGACTAAGGCTCTTGCCACCCCTATAGTGCCTTTTTTTAGGCAGGGTTCCAAAGACCAAAATTCAACTGTAACAGCTACAAGCAAATGCAATCTGAGGGTCATGCTGCTCAATGCTAGAAGTCTATATCTCAAGATGCACTCACTCAAAGCTCTCTTCAAAATGGAGAATGTCCACATTTGTGCTGTAACAGCGACCTGGTTTAAAGAGGCAGAAAGCACCCCTGTGCTCCCAGGCTACACCTCATTCCATTCTAGACTGGTAGCTCAGCATAATGCATCCAAGATACTTACTAACGTGGTACAACTAATGCTGGGTATGACAGCAATACAAGTCATAGCCTGCTACAGAACCCCAAACATGTCCCTGGACTCTCCCTCCAACTTCCTAAGCACCCTGGAATCTATCAAGGTCCAACCCAGTACTCTCATACTGGGTGACTTCAACTACCCTTCCATCAGCTGGGAAAACTATTCAAGTACCAATGTACAGGCCCAATGCTTTCTGGAATTTATCAGTTCCAGTGCCCTGGACCAGCTCATTCTGACCCCCACTAGAGGAAGCAATGTCCTCAAACTGGTTATCACTGACATGGGAGACCATTGCTCCACACCTATAGTCAATTCCTCCCTGGTTAAGTCTGACCACAAACTAATCACCATGGAAATCTTCATCTCACCTACACCCCCTGCTAAGATCACCACCCTGAAAAACTTCTCTAAAGCCAACTGTTGGCTCCTAAGAACAGAGGTAGCTAACTATCAGCACCCATGCCAATGGAAAATAGCTGCATGACTGCAGAATTATACACAAATGCACTATACGAGCATGTACACAAATGCACAGACCTTGCCATACCAAATAGAACTATGACACTCTCTTCCAAAAAAAGGAAGCCAATCTGGTTGTTCCCAGCCATCAATAAACTCTACAACAGAAGGAAGAAACCGTTTTAGAAAAAAATGAAGTCACAAGACTGGAAAGCCTCCCTTATCAGTCTCAACAAAAAGCTGAGATCCCTTATCAAATCCTCTAAACCCAGCTATGAAGGCAGAATTGCGGCTGACACCAAAAACAACCACAAAGCCTTCTATAGCTATATCAAAAACCTCAAAGGCAATACCCAGATTTGCTCTGAGTTATTGCAGAATGGCACCTCCTATACTGAGTCAACAGATATAGCCAACATCCTGGCCAACAGATTCAGTGCCAACTTTACCCCTCTCCCTCCCCATGGACCCTAGCAAAATACCAGAAGAAACCCTGGTACCCACAATTTCTGTGGCACAGGTAAAAGCTGCATTGTCCAAAGCCAAGAATACAGAGTCCATGGGCCCTGACAATATCCCTGGCTGCATCCTATATGAGCTACAAAACAAACTGGCACCACATCTGTGTGTCCTGTTCAGTCACAGCCTTACCTCAGGCTATGTCCCTAATGAATTGTGCACTGTTACAGTCATCCCACTCCATAAAGGGGGAGCAACTACAGACCCTGGGAAATATCACCCCATTAGCCTGACAAGTCTGATATGCAAAGATATGGAACGCATTATCATGGACCTGCTGAACAAAGATAGAGGCAATCTCCAAACTCTTGACCCCACACAGTTTGGCTTTGTCAAGGGGAGATCCTGCCTGCTGAATCTGGTTGACTTCTTTGAGGCAGTCACCAAGGCTGTGGATGAAGGTAAGGCAGTGCATACAGCCTACCTTGACCTGGCCAAGGCCTTTGATATCATTCCACACTCAGGTATCATTGATAAACTCACCAAACTAGGCATCAATCAATCCTTACATCACTAGGTGGGTTGCAAAGTGGTTCACAGACAGGACGCACAGAGTGAAAGTTGCAAATTTCAAGTTAGACTGTCTACCAGTCACGAGTGGAGTCCTATAGGGCTTACTCCTGGGTCCTCTCCTATTTGGCATCTACTTCTCAGAAGTCAAGGCCAACATAGAAGGACTCTAGCTGACCAAGTTCACAGATGACTGCAAGCTAGGAGTCATTATCAACTCCCCATGTGATGCAGACATCCTATAAAAGGGCCTCTCTGAGACCAATGACTGGTGTCAGAACCATGGCCTGAAGCTTAACGCCAAAAAATGCATTATCATCCCGTTTGGAAAAAACTCACTTCCTACGAATTACCACATTGATGGGAGCCCACTGTACGCTGAAGAGGCCATAAGATATCTAGGCACCCAGATCAACAGCCACCTCACCTTCGACCACCACATTGCCACTGTGGTCAGAAAGTCCTTCTATATCGTATATCCACATCTTATAACCAAAGGTTTTGCATCCAGGAAGAAAGAGGTCATCATCCCTCTCTACTCATCCCTCATTAGACCAATCATTGAATATAATGCCCTGTTTGGCATGTACCTGACCAGGCACCTACAACAGCTGCAGCGGCCACAAAAGTACCTCACAGAAAGGATCCTGGGCCTTAAGCACATGTTCCACATGGACAGACTCAAGAAACTTCAGCTGTTCTTAGTCTCTTATCGACTGCTTAGCAGTAATCTCTGCTTGACTTACAAAGCCATGTCCGACCCAGCCCTACTTGAAATGCTACACCTAAAGAAATCCCAATCCCCCATGTCACACGCTCCAGAGATCACACCATGATGAGCTTCACACTGTCATATCTCATTTTTTCTGTATATCATTCCTACTGAGTCAAAAATTAACTTTATTTGTATGTAAATATATTTTTGTAATAAAACAAATGTGTGTGTGTGTGTGTGTGTGTGTGTGTGTGTGTGTGTGTGTGTGTGTGTGTGTATATATATATATATATATTTAAAATGTATATATATATATATATATATATATATATTTAAAATGTATATATATATATATATATATATATATATATATATATATATATATATATATATATATATATACACATATTATACTATGCATCTAATGTTTTTAATAGATTTAGGTAGAAAAATGAAGACGCACAATACTGGTCCACTCTCAGAAAACACATAGACAGTGGAACACAGAGATTATGTCTGACAATTTGCCCAGAAGTTTAAGGCTGTGTGCTTTGGTTTCTGTGGTACCAGCTTCATTCCTAAAAACCTTATTCGCCTTCTGTATCACCTTGAGCAAATCAATTGACTAGACATTGCTCCTAGGTTGCCCCTGAAAAGGGATTGTTTGTCCAGTGGGCCTACCAAATTAATAAATGGATATTATTATATAATACCTTTTACTGGGCAAACATAGGTTTTGCAATTACTTGAGCTTTCAGAATAACAGGAATCTTTTACAAATTATTATGCATTTCAAACTAAAACAAGACAATAAAACAGCCAAAACAAAATGAACATATGTATCATTTACCTGCAAGGACAAGTAATGTGTATTCTCTGGTAAGGAATCGGGAAAATATTGTAGGTCCACTCCTCCACAGTCCACAACTCCCTCCTGAGTGCAACTGCAGCTTTTAGGACAAACACTGACTTTGTTACGAGGCCTGGACTGTACAAAATGGTTCTCATAGAATTCGTTGTCTTCTTCAGTTTCACACTGCACCATCAAAACATTGCATGCAAGAAGACAAAGCAGCTGCACTTCACGACTCCAAGGAATATATGCCATTATCACTAAAAGCAGGAGAAAACAGAATAAAAGTTATTACATAAAATGTGTGTATTATCACTAACCACTCTCAAGCGGTATAATAAAAGCTGACAATCAGGATACCAGCTGCAACACCATCCCATGGTTTGAAATCATCCTCTGAGCTTTTTCTGAGCCCACTATGTCAAAGGAAGCCCCATCCCATTAGAGCATGTCTTATGTTATGTACCTACTGCTCACTTATTACAGTACTCACTCATAAATTAATAATTATTTTTGGCTTTACTTCTCTGTTGTGCTATAAAAATTTATGTTTTTTATTTTTTAGTTTTATATCAATTCAGTGACAGTCCTACATGATGAGCTAACAGGAATCCGTCATCAGGAGTTATTACTGATCAGCTCACAGAAAACACAAACAAAGACACTGGAGCATGAGGTAATGTAATACTTTTTATAAGACCAGCACAGGTTTTACAATTACTTCATCATTTGAACTCACAGAAGTCCTTCATCAGGGCTTACTAAGTTAATGATGTTAAATACAGTGCTTTGATATCCATTTGAGCCAAGAAAGAGAAGCACATCATTTAATTTTATTGGTTAAACAAACACTTGAAAAATGCCAGGCCTGTGTGGGGAAATGTTTGCATCTCAGAAGCTTAGTATGACAACTATACCTTAGAAAGAGAAACAGACAACCTTTCAACTGTCCAGATTTTCACAGAATGTCCAGATTTTTCCCTCATATTTTTGGTCTATTCCTCATAAAATGTGTGATTTTCTGGCAAATCAATGAAATAATCTGAGGACTGAAGTCACTAAATAATGACATATATTTGAGTTTCAGACTTTGAATTCATCAGAAAATGCATGTTAACACAAATCCTATTAATCTGGCAATGTTCCATGTTTATAAGTGCAAGCTTTCAAATCTGTCCCTATTTTTGGGCCTCTGTCCCCCCATTACATCAGTCTTTGTCTATTTCTAGCACTGACAGGTTGAGGAGTATGGACACAGCGTATGTGTGTGTGTCACAGAAGTGAAAGGATAGTAGTAAGCCTCAGTTGGGACTCAAACTCAAGACTTCAAGCATATCATGTTGGGGGCAATGCCACTGGGCCAATAGTGTGTGTGCCTGAACTTTAGAAAACCAGGTTATGGCCTTCCAAAAAACTAAAGATTCTTATAGTGTGTTGAATTAGAGTCAGCATTCATTTCTCTGCTAAGGATGTACTTCTCCTGTCAATACAACTATTTAACTGTATGTATCAAGAGGTTCTCTGGTTCAGTTCTCAGCTGGGGTTCTTTCTTTGTGGAGTCTGTAAGTCCTTCCTGTGTTTGGTTGTTTTTTTTTTTCCAGATGCTCTGGTTTCCTCCCACAATACAAAGACAGGGACTCTAAAGTATGTAAAAGTATGTGTGTTTGCAAATGTGTGCATGTGTGATATGGAAGACAGCCCTGGCAACCTACTTTCATTTCCACCCTTTGTCTTAGTAACTCTGTGCATAGGAGTGGCTGTCCATAGGGTCAGCTGCATTTCATGACATAGAGATAGAGAGAGAGAGAAATTAAGTGGAAATGAAAGGCACAAGCAGCAGCTCTGGCAGTGGGGTCAGTCAGTAATGGATTACAGCTGAATTTATTTAAAAAATCTAGTAGCTGTAAAAGGTCAGATTTTGAGAAGTCCTAAAATGCTAAGGTATTCACAGGGGAAGTACCAGCTGTTGTAAAGGTAAAATAGTGGAAAATGAAGTGCGATCTTTGGATAATAACAGGAAAATGTGAAACTCACTGTTACACATTAAAAGCCTATTTATCAGGGAGCAAATTCCCCTGGACCCCAACATACTTCCGACTATAGGATCAAAGGAGGTTACTAGGCTAATGGCCCTGGGGCCCTTACAAACATAGGCAAGAGTTTATCCCCGAAAATAAACATCAGCCAGCACTTGTCGCCCCTGTCAGTGAGGGAAACGGGTGGAACCCCTGGGACAAATTTGTGGTTTCCCATCCACTCATCAAAGTTGTGCTTGAAGAGGGTCAGCGAGGTACTCTGTTTGACATGTATGGGAAGTCTATTCCAGAGATGGGGCAGCCTCTGGGAGACAAACCTGTCTCTTCAACAGGTTTTGTTGATGTCAAATATTAGACTCACGCCTTTCAAGTGGGTAATGCCTTTTAGGCAAGACACAGATCACCTATGAGCAATCTGTACAATACCAAGTAGAGTGATGGTGATTTGAGCCTGCCCACATAGGACAGGTGTTGGAGGCCATGGATTCTCTTTGTGAGGTATTTCTGTGGCCTTTCCAGTTGGTGCAGATGTTTGGAGAGGTACATACCAAACGGGGCATTATAGAGAGGTAATAACCTCCTTTTTTCTGGATGCAATCCCCTTACTTATGAGATGAACCAAATAAAAGGCTTTTCTGACCACTGATGCTACATGATGGTTGAATGTGAGATTGTTATCAACCTGAGTACTGAGGTCTCTCACCACAGTTTGTGTGTTTAGGGGTTGCCATTGATGTGGTAATCAGCAGGGGCCATGTTTCTGCCAAATGGTATGATGATACATTTTTTTTGCATTTAGCTTGAGGCCAAGACTTTTGCATTAGTTTTAGTTGCTGTATGACCCTCTTGCAGTATGTTAACATCATTTAGGGAGTCAATGACAGCACCCATCTTGCAGTTGTCCACAAACTTAGTCAGCCACAGGACTTTTGTCTTTGCCTGGACCTCTGAGAAGTACATGCCAAACAGTAGGGGGTCCCAGGACAGATCCCTGGGGAACTCCACTAGTGGACAGGTCTGCTATTGGAGGTGGAGGTTTTTATTTAGACCTTAAGGGCCCTGTCAGTGAGCCAGTTGGCCACCCACCTGATGGGATAGGGATTTGCACCAAGTTATGTTAGCTTGTGTCAAAGGCCTTGGCCAAGTCAAGATAAGCTGTATGTACTGACTTTCCCTCATCCAGGGCCTTGGTGACAGTCTCAAAGAAGTCAATCATGTTCAACAGGCAGGATTTGCCCTTGATGAATCCGAACTGGGTGTGGTCAAGTGCTTGGAGATTGCCTATGTCCTTGTTTATGAGATCCATAAATAATACACTCCATGGCTATACAGATCAGACTTGTCAAGCTAATGAGGCAATAGTTTCCAGGGTCAGTAGTGGCATCATTCTTTGTGCAAGGGGATGATAATGGCAGTTCCGTACTGTGCTGGAATGAAGCTTGTACTTAGGCTTTGGTTGAATAGGGTGCTTAACGGCGATTCCAGCTCTTGCTGGAGATGGTGCAGAATACAGCCAGGGATATTATCAGGTCCCATGATATCTGTGTTCTTTGCTTTGGACAGGGCCTTTAACACTTGATCTACAGAGATGTGAGGTGCAGGGCAAGTATCAGGGATATTGAAAGGGTCTTTGGGGAGACAGGGGGTGAAGTTTGTGCTGAGCCTGTCTGCTAGCATGTTAGCTCAGTCAACAGGATTAGTGTTAGAGATACTGTTAAGTACTAATTTGGAACAAACCTGGCCTTTGGCATGGAGGTTCCTGATGTAACTGAAGAAGGCTTTGTGGTTTCCCTTTGTTGCGGAGGCTAGTTTAGATGCATAACTGGCTTTGGAGGTTTTCATTAGTGATCTAATTTGCTTGTTGAGGCTAAGGAGGGAGTTTTTCCAATTTGGAATTTGTCCCTTTTTGCCCTTGGACAACAGTTTCTTCCTTTTTGTTGTAAAGCCTGCTGATAGAGGATGTCCGCCAAAGAAGGTCGTGTTTCCTTGAGGAGCAGGTTTTAGTTCTGTTGGGTATGGCTGAGTCAATGCAGTTGAAGAGGTGCTTGTATACTGCACTGGCATACTGTTCAACATAGTTGCCTGCATATTCTGAGGGGGTGGTAGTGTGAAGCTACAAATACCCTCCCTTAGGAGGTTGTACTCAGCTTTTGAAAAGTTTTTTAGCTTGATTAAGGCGGGGGGTGTTGGGTAGG
The DNA here is from genome assembly GCF_019279795.1 of Protopterus annectens. Taxonomy (NCBI): domain Eukaryota; kingdom Metazoa; phylum Chordata; order Ceratodontiformes; family Protopteridae; genus Protopterus; species Protopterus annectens. The sequence goes on from NC_056744.1 coordinate 626,909,272, forward strand.
TTAGAAACTTTGAATAAATGATGATCTGATCTCACCAAAAAAGAACATACTATGGGAGTGGTGCAGCACTCACCCATGTTGGTTAGAACCAAGTCCAGAATGTTATCTCCCCTTGTGGGGATCAGATGAGCTGGTCTAGTGCATTAGAACTGATGAAATCAAGGAATCGTTGAGTGACTGCATTAGTGCAGGAATAGTTCATCCAGTCTATGGCGGGGTAGCTGACGTCACCAAGAATCAGGGTGTTAGGGGTACCTTGATAGAGTCATGTAGATCCAGGTAAGATGACTGGGTGTCCTGAGTGATGGATGGAGGTCTATAGCTGGCTATAACTTGGATGGGTGTCTTTCCAACTGTCAGTTGCACCTGGAGTAGTTCTAGTGCATCATGCTGGCAGACCAGTCTGGAGGTGTGCCTGTCCTCAATGAAGACATAGACTCCACAACCCTTAGTCTTCCTGACCACATTTTGGGGTTAGAATGTGTGGAACAAGGTATAGCCTGGTAAGGCAGGGGTGCTCTGCGGGGCTCTGAACCAGGTTTCCATGACCGCACAGACATTGTCATCTTCCAGTGCAAGGAGAGCCTCCAGTGAGTGCATTTTCAGGTTAAGCCTCCTAGCGTTTAGCAGCATGACGTTCCATTTGTTGTTTGACAAATATTTTATGTTGGAAGATTTGTGTTTGGGACAGTGCCTAAAAAAAGCACAATGGGGGAGGCGAGAGCATTGGCCAGGATCCGGAATCCCAGTGTGTTGACAGGTGGAGGCCATCTCTGGCAAAGCATCGTGGCCTGTCATCAATGTCTTCCCAGGCAGACAGATACTGGAACCCCTTGGAATGACACCAGAAACTAAGCCAAATGTTGAAGTCAATAATTTTGTGTTGGTATTGTGGTAACATTCTTAGTGAAGGTAGGATGCTGCTTAGGGCTAGAGTCATACCTGCCTGGGGCACACACTCTGAGAGCTCAATCATGTCTTTCTTCATATAGTCGAGGGAGGTACGTCTCAAGTCACACAGGTTTTGCATCAACATGCTTTTTCTGACTACAAAATATGATACTAATTTCTGATGTTATTGATTGACTATAATCCTCGGTGATAACCAGAAAAATCATAAAAGATTTACAATAACATGGTCAAAAATATGAGGCAAAATCAGGGATGTCTCAGGGAAATGGAGATATGCTTGACTGAGAAACACAATAATCGGAGTACCGCAATGCGATTGTTAAAGAGGTTCAGACAGAATCCTCTCAAGAAAAAACACTATAAAGTTGAAATATATTGGCACATATCTGCCAAAGTTGAGAGATATCGCACATATGCCTGGAGTCTGAGTTTTACCCCAACCTGCCTTACTATCAGTCTGAAGACTTGTATGTGCTCAGCATATCCTTCATTATGTAGCTATGAAACTTTCACTGAAAGATTGTATTCACCATGTCACTGATAACTCCTAGCACAGGACTAGCAGTGTGGGTCATGAAATGTGATTAAACTGTTCGGATTAGCTAACAAGAAACTAATCCTTGCAATGCAATCATGTTTCAAAAGATACCGAGGGAAGTTACAAAAAAAAGTTGTTTCGCACAGGGAAGTAAAATGTACACCAAAAAATGCTACAGTTGACAGGCAAATGTGAATAGTTAAGCTTTAGCTGCCCTAATACCCCTGGCAAATCCACGACTGAGCACTTTGTCAAGTAAGCCAATGTTATAGAATCAATCAATAAGGTAAACCACAAATGAACATGACACAATGCAAAGTGAAAAAAAACAGTAGCAAATACAGAAGTATGCTTAATATCATCAAATAAAAACTATTTTCATGTCAAACATTAAAATGCTTTTTATTTGGTGATATTACAAATGTTTCTTAAAAATTATTTTTATTTGGTGATATTAAAAATATTTCTGTATCTGCTTCTTGTAGCTGTTTGTAGTTTTATGGAATCAATTACTTCTGACATTCTGAAAAGTCCAGTATATTACTATTGAGCTTGCCTACAGCAGGTACAGTTAAAAGACTGAGTTGACAAAAGACCGATTAAAAGATGTGCAAAGTGCAGTCTAACAGTAAAATAACAGCAATAAATCATCATATATACTCCAAAACAGAAGCAACAAAAGACATGTAGTGTGTCAAGCTAAGCAGCTACACTCTACTATCTTGCTGAGAGAAGAAGCTTACAAAGATTATCAGGAAGTATTGGGTAACCTATTCAAGTATGCTATGTTCAGTTCGGTTCAAATGGGGTTCCTCCATTATATGTATATAATTGCAAGACGTACCCTGGGATTCATTAACAAATCTTATAGATTTCACATGAAGTGTACATGATTACAACATGTTAGTGCAATGAACAGCCGTGCTCATTGAATATGCATGCCGCTTATCATGCTTACGTGTTTACAATCACCATTTTGTGGCTAGTAGCAGTGTTGGCAGCCATGAAACAGTGCTGGAAAGTACAAGCACACAATGTAAACAAAACTCATTTATGCAAGCAAACATGGACAGCTTATATGAAGTGAGGCTGAGTGCATTATAAGGAGTTAGATGTAGGGAATGTGAAACTGGGAGAATGTACACAGACTACAATGCTAATAGTGCAGACATAAGTACCAAGGGAGGGTAAATGGAATAAATGTACTCAGTTAATGCATCCAAATATGATGATGTCACAAAGACACATTTTCAATAGAAAGATCCATATTGATGGTAATACTAAATAATCCTGTTTCCAATTGTTTACCCATGTACATAACTAAAATGAACATGCTAACTACACATGTGAGAGGGATACAATGCAACAGTGTAAGAAAGGAGGGTAACTGTGATATTAATGTTGATAACATGCCGAGTTGGTATAACAGTTAGCAAGGTTACAATACGGACTGTTTGCATACACTGCAGTTATTGAATATGATAAGTATACACAGGGAATGTACGTGTGATACCTGACTGTATTGCTGTATCCTCCACTTCATCCTGTATAAACAAGGTATGATCCATACTGCTGCTGTATCATGCACAGCAGAAAGGGAAATGTTTTACCATGTTTTTGTCATTGGACAACCATAGATAGTGGATATATTACCTTTATACATGTATTAGACAAGCATGTGTTTTAAATTCATGTATATCATAAACAGTCACTAGGTAGATTTGATACTCTAAATTGACCCTAGGTTTGAGTGTGTGGTGTACTCTCTAAGGAGGGCTGGGCCTTGGGCTACCCCATAAAACCTGTACCTGCTATGGAAACAACAAGTGCTCAAGGGTGCTCGTTGTTTGCTGTTCTAAATGCAGGGGAGCAAATTCAGGATCTAGGATATCATAAACAGTAATATAGCAGCACTCAAAATACAAAAGTAACAAATGACAACAAATCTGATGACAGTGCAGTAGTTCGAGGTCTCCATTTGTAAATTCTGCGCATTTATTACATAATTATACTGGGCATGGTCACAAGACATAACAGTGAACACTGACATAGCATGTAAACAACACAAACAGACAAGAAAGTATCTGAACACAAGGCTAATTATACTTTATGATGGTTTACTATCAAAATCTTGACGTTGACAAAAAAAATGTATTTAATATCAAAAGTCAACGTCGAATTCCTTCATATTAAGTAGGTGCCAATGTCGAATCTGATGAATAAATTCAGCAGATTTGACATTTTCTTCGAATATTGAAAGTGAAGTCTGTAAGTATAACTCCTACACTGTAATTCACATTTTTGCACCCCTGCACTGCCCACACCCCTGCAAACTATATATTCCAACTCCAATATTGCACTACAGTGAGGAAAGGGATACATTTCCCAATCTACACTGTACCGTGATCTCTAGTCATAACATCGAGTACATATCTGCATTCGTTGATATGTACTCTCACTCTCATAACATTTTGAAACACAGGAATCAGCCAACTGCCATCCGGCATTCCTGTGTTTGCCGAAGCTACATTCTAAATTTTGATAGTAAACTCTTTATGATGACCTGGCATCATGCTATACAAGAAGAAATGTTATGTAAGTCCCCATGTCCAGCAAAGCTATACAGTGTGAAGAAAACAATTACAATAATGCATAAATGTTTGCAGTAAGGCATGCAATACAGTGCATTCTTATTTGGAAATGTGAGTACTGCTTGTGAACAATCAATGACATACTAAACATTTGCATCTTTCCAGACTCGAATACATGCTAGGACAGAAATCAGAAAGCCATGTATCAACCTGTGATACCACAGAAATAGGCAAACTGTGTGTGTCATGACAAACACACTTGAAGGGCTTACAGCACTTCCCTATTGTAATGGGTATGGATCCTCCTCCATTGAGGATGATGCCTTAAAAATGTGGCCCTCTGACTATGTCATAAATGCTTCCTATACCTAAGCCACTCCTGTGTGTCACAATTATCTGACAGACAAATGTTACTAGATTCAAACTCCTTCCTGTCATAATACACACTTGACAGAGCTGTGTATTGACTGCATCTGCCACACAACATAGCAGTGGGTCTTATCAACAAATAAATGAAATTAATGCGTGAAGTATTAAAGGACATTCGAGGATAATCTGTAAAATATGATTCTGTCAGAATGACAACAAGGAGGTAACTATGTTAATGTTCACACAGTGGTGAGCAACACAATATCAATGTGTCTTACCCAAGGATGCTGTTCTTTTACTTCCTTTATTTTGTACAACAACCATTGTCCCAGAATCGAAACACAACATATCTGTGTAGATATGCTATACTAGTCATTACTGAATGCCTGTAACGTAGGTGCACTCAAACCATGGCATTCATAAAAAAAAAGTTTCACTGGCAGGATATTACAACATGACTTCACATTTCTTTCTCCAGCGTAAAATTTGAGAATAATACAGTGTTGTTTGTGAATTGTCAGTACATTCGTAGAATGTTGCCCTTTGCTAGAACTGAACAGCAAGCTATATAAGTCCACTGATTACCAACATTTGTAAGAATCACATGCACCACAAAGGAAGTTCTAACAAAGCTGTGAGACTCCATCTATGTGAAGCCATTACATCATATTATTGTGTTGCAATCTGTACGATATAAAAGGGTTGGGAGAAGTTTCTTCCACTGTAATTGTACACATTATAATACTTGTGGATGTCATTCATGTATATCAGCATTAAAACACACACACTGCTTATAGTCAGTCAATGTGGGTTTTGAACAACTGACTGTGATAACAGAAGCTACATGGCATTGGGAAGAATGAACACGCCATGATGTAAGTGGTGCTACAGTTTTGGGATATTTGGGTCTTTGAAGCTGTAACATCATGTTATCGCTGCAAGGGATATGTGTGCGTGTAATTTAAAGTCTGTTGCTATATATGTCTTTCTCATACAACACTGCTGCTGCTAGGTATACCCAAATGCACTGGATGTGTAATGCAGTCATCACTATGATAGGAGAATAGCAATCATGCACAATGTCTGGATACTCATGGACTCAAACACATGCCTTACTAAGGCAACAGCATACAGCACATTGTCTTATGTCCTCATACCACAGGAAAAGCCTTAGTAGTTCTCATGGGAAAGCCAAATGTCATCCCTTGGCATCATCATTATCCAAAAAAGCATTCCTGTTTGAAAAATGAGCATAAATTGTTGTATTAGGAATCCCCTGCCATACATGTACACAGCAGATACATGTACAATGTTGGCTACCAACACTCTTACCTACCTGCACATTTACAGATATACTGACACAAGTGAGTCTAATGATTAAGGGTTGGATTTGAACAGACTACATAAGATCACAAAGTACTGAACACTGCCTGAATCACACACTCCATATGAGATGTTTTACAATTGTAACAGTGCACATTTAAATAGATGACATCACCATCCTTTCATACATTGATGTTCTTCTAAAAATTTATGAAGGCGATTGAAGTATACATCAACACTACACTGCTACACATACTACATGCGTTAGAAGTCTTCTCTACACAGCACAATAGACAAACACAAAGACACAGTAATCAATCATCACTGAATTCAAACCTCTTACTTCTGAACTTATGCAGTTTAGAGACTACAGTATTAACAGCCAGTGCCACAGGATAACTCATATGACCACTATGATGTAGTTCATTTTTAATAGCATCATGTAAGCATTGTGTTTCCAAAACTGATGACTGCCTGGGAAAATAAAAATTTATAGGGTTTCCTCTACCAGTGAAAATATGTCTCTTAAGTGGAAATTTATGTAAGGGATATTGTCTGGGACACAATTGTGCATGCTAATACACTCAGTTACAATAGTTAACCAGTGTTAGATTCAAACCCCTATCTAATTATGCAATCTACAGAATACAGAATTAGCCACAAGCACCACAGAAGTCTGAGTTGTAAGGCCATTGGTGTGATGCAGAGAAGATGTTTGTGATAAAAGTGGTTAAGGAGATTGAAGCATCCTCTCAAGTGTTAAAATATTCCCCTGATGGGAAGTTGACAGCACATCTGTTCAGAAAGCTATATCTACGTAATTCCCCACTGTGAGATATGAACATCCTACGTACCTGCTTACACACTCTAGAGAACATAGTATTAGTCATAAGCACCACAAGAGAAATCTGACTCTTAAAGGGAGAAAGTCGACTTTTGACTTGATTACCTCATTTGTTAAAAGTGGGATAAAGTGCAGAGGGAGCTATGTCTAAAGTTAAATGTATTCTCCTGAGTGGAAGTGGACAATACACATTTAACATTGAGGTATTACATACCTAACACTAGACCATCACCCCCACATACATACATACAAAATTTCCCTACAGTGAGAATGGAACCTCCTACCTATCTAGCTACACAATCTAAAGAACACAGTATTAGTCACAAGCACCACATTAGAATTCTAACTTTAACACTGTCATAATGCACATTTGTACTTAGTAAAAATTAATTGTTTAGAAAATCTGATACTGTGTACCTCAGGTTCTGGGACAAATGGATATGTGTAGACAGGCCAATGTAACAGCACTGCATTTGCCCATGTAAAACATACTTCTCTACTATTCTATACTGTCTTTCATGTACATTGTGTTACTATGAGGAACATGTGCCAGTTTCACAGTATGGGATGTCAATGTCAGTCACAATTGTAGACCATTGGATTATCTATCAAGCATTCATAGGTTTATAGGTTCATAGGTAGGTACTAGGCTATTGGCCCTAGGGCCTATATAAGCCTAGCCAAAAGGTACCCTGGCTTTCGCCACCCAAGAAAATTATTTTCTAGTGCCACTGTCGAGCAGAGCCACAAAAGTGATCCCCAGGGTGAATTTCCTATCTCCCATCCAATCATCAAGATTTTTCTTGAAGAGTGATAATGAGGAGCTTTGTTTGATATAAATAGGTAGTTTGTTCCAGAGTATGGGAAGTCTCTGGGACAGGAATCTATCCCTCTAGCATGTTCTGTTTATTGTGGTGACAAGGTTTAGGTCCCTAGAGCGTGTAACTCATAGGGATCGGGATTTCTTTAAGTGGAGTATGTCCAACAGCTCTGGGTTTGACATAGCTTTGTGTGTTAAGCAGAGATCGCCTCTGAGTAGGTGATATGTGACAGAGTAAAGCTGCAGTTTTTGAGATGGTCTGCATAGGGCATCTGTTTGAGGCCAGTAATCCTCTTTGTGAGGTATTTCTGTGGCCTTTCCAGTTGTTGTAGATTCCTGCCAGTTCATTCCGGAATGACTGCATGGAAATAGTAAACATTCATAGTGTCATTGTTACAAATCTTGTCTCATGCTTCCACGATGTACATTGACAATATAAACATACACTTCCAAAATACGACAGTGAATTTCAGAATAACATAGAAGGATTATGTGTAAAAAGGTTGCCTACCATTGTAACACAGCTGCAAGTGTAACTATTGGAGTGCAGACATATATTAACAAACTGACTTAGGTGAGTCATCACTCTGACATCCAGATACTTTGCTTCCAAAATTAAATAAAGACATACAGAAGTTGTACACCTTAAAGAATTATTTGTTGTAAATACAAAGAATTATTTTTTGTAAATCTTTTTCTCTGCATAATGTACAGCACTGGCAAGCTCACTCATGCCACTGATGACAAAAGATTAGACCATGTGTAATCATATCCTGAGATGTTGAACTTACAATAGGACTTTGCAGTAGTGTATGGTGCTCTGCAGCATCAGGTATATTATGAAACACATAAGGGACCAAGCAAGTATTGCGGAAATTTGGTTTATGGAAACAGTTTTGAATCGAGCAGGTTTATATGAGGACACAGAAGAGGTAAGAAGAGGTGGACAATTAGTGACAGTAATACACATACAGACATACTAAAATATTAATTTATGGTTCATGTCTGCACATATTTGTGTTGTGTTACTGTTTGTTTTATCATCACTATTATTCAGGCAAGATCTGTACAAGACAGTCTTTACAATAGGTAGCAGCACATTAATACAGCAACAGGATAATGTTAAGAAAATATGTAGCCAACGGTTACAATCACTGAAGCCATACAATATATTCAAAATCACTTTGACATACATCTGGATTCAAACCTTGACATTATGCCAAGAAAAATAAACATACGTGAGTATTATCAAAACATGCTACAAAGGAACTCCTACTTCACAAAGTTCCAATACTGGAACAGATTGCAGGATTGGAGAATGTATGTCTTACTCTTCATTACCTTCATGACAACTGTATGCTGTGCATTCAACTCTTCAGCTTGTTCAACAGAAGATTAGCCTGACTGTACATAGCAAAACAGTTTGAGTAATACATGGTGGGTTAAGTTGCATGCATACTTCACAAGAGATAAACACATATAACTCATAAGACGTATAACAAAATGATTGCACACACATGCTTTCTACATTAAATATCATCACTGTCATGTTTAACATAATTTGCATACATTATATTGGGCTTCTATAGCAAGCAGTAATGATACATTTGATGTAGTAAGCATAGTTATGTTACTCATGTGCATTTACTACTCCTAACCAAAATTTTGTGATAAATGAGATTCTGATCACCATCTGAAAAAAAGCATCTGTCAACTGGATTCAAACTCTACTTCAGCTGCCCTTTTTATTTAAGCTCACTTCACTTGCACCTTGTGCCACTTGAATTTATTCACTGAGTATTGTCCACAGTGCTGATAGCAATGCACCGGCACCAGGTTCATTTGCACAACAGAAAGTGGTCCAAATTATATTTTTCACCTTTTTCCTTGGAAAGTGAACCACTTTTGCTCACCGTCTACCAGAAGGCAAATACAAAAGGCATTATAAAAATGAAAATAAGGACCAAATTATTACATTTAATTGATATATGTACCAAGGAAGAAAACTATTATAACATTAGCATGATGAAGTTATCCATTTCAAATCTGCTTGCTCCCTTGCAAACAGTATATAGATTATACACAACTAGGATTTAATTTAATGGCAATTGCTCAAAAAGAGGACACACACAAAAAGACAGGAGGCCATTCTTGTCACAATACACACAATTACTCATGAAATTGTTTGCATTACAATTAAAACAAAAAACTAAAAATACACAATAAAAATAAAAATAGTGAAATGAGTAGGAATGGAGACTAATGCTAATACCACTCAAACTTCAAATGGTACAAATAAATTTAAATGTGAAGCTTGCCCATACTGTAAATATTTTAGTCAGGAATAAAATGTATAATATCAAGGGGAAATTTAACTGTACCTACAAAGGAATGACTTAATTGGCTAAATGCCAGGGATGTGAAAGTTTTTATATAGGAAAGTCCACTAGCAAATTTAAAGATTGTTTGAACATCAATATAGTTTTAATAAAAGGAACTTATATAATGCCCTAGCAAAGCAGGTCTCCTTTAACCATGGGCACACTTTTAAGTATAAAATCATTGATCAAGTGAATAAAGATATTAGGGCTGGCCCCTGGGTATTAAGATAGAGAAACATTAGCTTATGTGGCAATTGAGGTTGAACGCGTATAGGTTTCCTGGTCTGAATAAGTTTTGTTCCATTCACTGTGTGTTAAAATTTAAAGCTTTGGAAAGATAGCTGTTTATGTAAAATACTTTTAAATATATACAAAGTTTTATTTGTATAATTTTCAATTTTGTGGAGGAATGTATTTTGATGTGTTGTTTTTAATTTTAACATTATTGAGGAGCGGTATTGTGATGTCATTAATTATTATCACATGCCTTCTGATAGGGTTATTTAAACTACAAGTAGTGATTTTTGTCTTGTCTGAAAAAGTTCAAGTGATTGTACTGGAAGAAAGTACTTATTATTAAATTTATTTGAAGTGTTTGAAGTTTGAGTGGTATTAGCATTAGCCTCCTTTATTACCCATTTCGCTAGTTTTGTTTTTATAGTTTACACTATATTCTGTAAGTGTCCTGATGAAAAATTATGACATATGGATAATTTCTCCAGCACACAGCACATATATCCACAGTACTCATGTTACTATGTTTGTGTTAGCACACTGTAAAACATTTCATATCTTACAACATCCATACCATATGTTATTATTGGCAATGAGAAAACGGTTAGTTTACAACAAGCACACCTATGTACCACATATTTACATAGATTACAGGTGAGATATTTACCATGTATCACAGACTTTAGCCTGTTCATTTCATATACAACATAGGGTGTCAATAGTTATTCTGAATCTAGTAATAAACATTTTCTGTAAACTGGATTTGAACCTTGCATCATCTGTCATATGTCTCTTCACTCAGCTCACATACACCTCATACTACAGAGATACTTACTTAAAAGGTGGAATTTATTACTTAGTACTATCCACAGTGCTGACACCCATTCACTGGCAACAGGTTTGTTTGCTTTACAGAAAACAGCCCAAATATTTTTTTTACTTTTTTCCTTAGGAAGTGAACTGTAGTCCACTTCTAGGGACCACTTCCAGGCCAGTGTGTACAATGCCAAATGATGCATAAATTATGAAGAGAAAAGAAAAACAATTTTTACTGAAATAGAGGAAACATTGTGAAACAAGTAGTTAACATGTACTGTTTTGATATTTCCTCAATGTTTTTGCCTTTCAACATAAACATATGCTCCTTATAACTGATTATGTTCACACAAACAATGCCATCTCTGGATATAAACCACAACAGAGCAGGGCTTTCCCAAGACACTCTTGACATTCTTATCAGTATGTGCCATATACACATACTTATACTGTGAAGATAAAAGGGAGGTTACATAAACTTAAGATGTAACATAGTACTGACATTACAGATGTGAGAGAACCAAGTTCTGACCTTTGTCCTTTGTAATTTGCAGTTAGATGCATAAATGGCTGTGGTACTGACAACAGGGAAAACAATCTTTTTTCACATAATATAAAGTAAAAATATTTGAAGACTGCAACTCTATTATTCTCTTTATTTTGTGAATATCAATCCCTTATCTATGCTTCTCCAACAAGACAGCTATGTGCTTTGCCTTGCACATGATATAAGTTTCATTGAGTAATCTTACTTGCATAGAACTGCAGGCACAATGTACTTGGAGGCAGAAACTGTTGTCATAAATAATTCATATAAATATTAGGAATGTTGCTCTCCTAAATAAGTCACTATAGTCACAAACTTTCTTGTAAGTCCCTTTTCCCTGACACATCTGTGGTAAGTGTACACCAAAGAAAACTGACTGTGAAAACCTGATTGATATTGCAGTCAGACTAATCATTCATACTTGCAAGCACTTAGCAGTAACACTTCTCAGTGCTCTTCCTTGAAGAGGTGAGATGTGCAATCAATTGTAAAAATCCTTACACCATGTTTACATTCCCTGCACTTACTGCAGATTTTGGAATTCATGAAGGCAATGAGTTCACACCTCATTTGCATACTCACAATGCTGAAAGAGCTAAATCTGTATTATATTAAGGTAATTGTGTAGATAAGGAACTTGCATCATGGTAGGGGAGACTGTTTGGATCCAGAGAGTCTGATATTGCTAGTTGCTTTGAAAACTTGTTGCAATTTTCACAACTGACTTGTTGCAAAGGTAGGTGGCTGTTATGAACAAATGATGCATTTTAACCTTACTTATGGATTGCATTTCACTATACAAGTATTGCTTTACTGTCTAAATTATTATCAATAGCTACTGACATAGCATGTGTACCACTGTTATTTTTTGACCATGCAGAATTTTTCTACATAATGCTGACATTTTAATGGAAAAGTCAATCTTGAAAGCTGACCACTTTGTTCAGAAGACTGTTGTATTACGTATTATCAAGGCAATAGCTTTTTGCATTATTAGAACAGACAATTATGTTAAGGCTCTAGTCTACCTGGCTGCCCTCCACGTATGTGGCTATCATACCAAAAACTGTTAGCTGTTTTCCTTGATAGGTGCACAATATTTTTCTTTATGCTGGAATGTTATTCATAGTAAAACATACGTTTGTCTTGCTATGAATTTATTATCGACTTCTTTCTTCTTTCTTTCTTTTGCAGATGGGAGGGTTGGTAGATGGATACATTCATAGATATATTTTCAAGTGTAACAATCAAGTTCTTTCTTTCTTTTGTGGTTGAGGGAGAAAGAAGCTGTATTAAGTTGTGTGTACTCATACAGAGCTTTATTTTTTCATGTATTTTGTGAATAATGGATGGACACAGTCAAATATATTTCTTTTGGTTTAACAATCATTTTTTTATTTATGTAAATTTTCTTTCCTATTATGTTTTTTCTCATACAGGGCTATGATGCCCAAGACATCTGCACTCTGTAAGCTGATATTCTGAACATATGTGTGTCTGCCTGCCTTAATGCATATTACTGGGCAAAATATTTAGCCATATATTGCATCACTCATAAGCTATTACTGTCATTCCTGTATACCTGAGACATGTATCACCTTAGGGACATATGTGAATTTGCATAACACAGTAACCAGTTATATAACCATACTGCGTTTTCTATACAGGTTCCAAACTTACCTTGGTAATAATGCAGATGTGAGATGTCTTGCTGTGGGATTGCCTGTGTCTGATGCTAATAGAATACAACCATTACATAGTTAAGTAAGCACTGTGAAGTTTGGAAGGCAATTTTTTTTATATTTGCATGTGCTAAGGCTGTTATTCTTTCATTTAGCTATTCTTTGTGTGTGCTATCCTTTGCCTCTTAGCCAGAGCCATAGCATATTGTGCATGCCTACATCTGCTGGCAGCATCTGCAGCTAGTGGTTTAACCTCAGCCTCATCTGTATCTGCTGGAACTGCTGGCCCTCAGTAACAGCAAGCCAATACACACTTTATGATATTTCTAGTTTCAGTGTGGGCATTGCTGTATCTTCACTCAGTGAGGTTGTGTTGGTCTCCTATGGGTATCATGAGCCATGGTTCAAGAGCATAATCTGGATCCCCTGCTAGATGCCCTTGTGGAAAGCCACCCCTAGAGAGCTTTGTGTAAAGCTTAAAGGTGTGCCATATGTGTGAGTTATGAAAACTGCCTGAGTTACCTGCACTGACATTGTACATGATCCTTTGGGCATTACAGACAACAATACACTTTATAGGTTCATAGATTCATAGGAGGTTATTAGGCTTATGGCCCTAGCCATGTAAAAACTTGTGTACCCTAACTGACCATAACTAGATAATCATTGTTAGCAGAGCAATTCTATGATCAGCACTGACTGCCCATGCCCATGAGGGGCATAGGTGCCATCCCAGGGATGAATTTATGGTTATCCATCCAATTGTCAAGGTTGCGCTTAAATTGGTCATTGAGGAGCTCTGCTGTGTGTGAAGTGGGAGCTTATTCCAGAGGAGCAGCTATCTCTGGGAGATATATCTGTCTCTCCAACATGTTTTGTTAATGTCACAGGGTATGTTGAGATCCCTGGAGCAAGTAACTCTTGTCCCATTTGATTTGTGGATGTGCATTTCCATTAGGGCAGGGTCAGAGACTGTCCTGTAGGCCAGGCACATGATACCTCTCAGCAGCCTGTGTGATATAGAGTACAGTGACAGGGCTTTCAGTTTTTTCATGTATGACATGCTTTGGAGGCCCTGGATTCTCTTGGTTAGAAACCTCTGTGGGCTCTTCAGCTGCTGCAGGAGTCTGGTGAGATACATACAAAAGAGAGCATTGTAATCAATTAGTGATCTGATAAGGGTCTAGTACAAAGGAGTTATAACCTCTTTAGTCTTGTATGCAATGCCCTTATTTATGACATGTGAAGTGTAGAAGGCTTTCCTTACCACTATGGACACATGGTGATCGAAGTTTAGATTGCTATCAACCTGTGTTCCCAAGTCTCGCACCACTGGGTCTGAAGTTAGAGGGGTGCTATCTATATCATAATTAGCAGGGACTACTTCTTTGCCAAAGGGGATAATGAGGCATTTTTTTTGCATTTAGGTTTAATTCTTGACTTTGGCACCAAAGATTTGTCTCTGTCAGTCCCTTCTGTAATCTGCTAACATCACTGGGGGACTCTATGATTGCACCCAATTTACAGTCATATGCAAACGTAGTAAGCCATGCGCCATCTACTTTTGCTTAGACTTCACCGAAATAGATACCAAACAATAGAGGCCCCAGCACAGATCCTTGTGGTAACCCACTGGTAACTGGTCTACTGGTGGAGTTGGACTCTCCAACTTTGACAGTGTGCATTGTGTCTGAAAACCAGTTGGCTATCCTTCTAGTGATGCATGGGTTAATCCCCAGCTGGCAGAATTTCTCGATTCCCGAGTGAGGAATTGTGTCAAAGGCTTTGAATAAGTCAAGATAGGTGGTATGTACTGCTTTGCCCTCATCCAAGGCTTTGGTGAAATTTTCAATGAAGTCTACCAAGTACAATAAGCAACATCTACCTTTAATGGAACGAAATTGGGTTGGATCAAGAGTTTGATAAGATCCATGATGATTCTTTCCATACCCTTGCAGATAAGGCTGGTTAGGTTTATGGATCAATAGTTCCCAGGGTTGGTTGATGGATCCCCTTTGTGCAAGGGGATTAATGTTGCTGATATCCACTCTGCTGGAACAAAGCCAGTGTTCAGTCTATAGTTAAAGAGAGTTCTAAGTTTGTTTTAGATTGTTTAATAAGCAGCCTGGGATGTTATCTGGTGCCATAGGGGCCAAATTTTAGCCTTGGAGAGCATTTGTATGACCTGTTCTTTGGAGATACTAGGTAGAAGACTGGTGTCAGGAAAGCTTTGGCATATGGCTGGTGGGTCAGGTGGGTGAAGTTATTTGCCAAATCTGTCAGCTAGCAGTTGGAAATTTCCTCAGGTTCAGTGTGAGTGGTGCTGTCTACTATAAGTTCAGCACACAGCAGGGCATTTCCTTTTAGGTTTTGGATGTAGCTAAAGAAGGTCTTATGATTGTCTTTAGCTAGTGATGCTAATTTACACTCATAACTAGCCTTAGAGGACTTTATAAGATAGCTTATTTGCTTCTTTAAGCTGTGGATGGTATTTTTCTTCTGTTGAGTAAGTTCCCTCTTCTTCTTAGATATCAGAGTCTTTGTTTTGTTATATAATACACCAGGGTGGCTTGTTTTTTCATCAGGACCTGGTTTTGGTCCTGTCAGATATAGCCAAGTCAATACATTTGTTTAAATCAGTATATAGGGCATTTCTGGACTCCTCTGCATAGGATTTATTGTTGGCTGTGATAGCAGGAGCTTTGAGACTTTTTATACCATTGCTTAGAAGGCTATAGTTTGTTTTAGATAAATGTTTCAGTTTTTTTGCTCTTGTAGAGGGGGGGAGGGGGCAGGTCTGATATTTACTTCAAATGAGACAGATTTATGGTCTGACTTACCAGGGAGGGTAACACACACACGGGGGAGTGCAGTGACCCCCCCCCCATGTTGGTGAACACTACAGCTAAGACATTTGAGCCCCTTGTAGGGGTACAGACCAACTGTTTCAGGGCATTTGAATTAACAAAGTCCAGGAACCTCAGAGCAACCATGTTTGTGCTCATGTAAGTCACCCAGTCGATGGAAGAATAGTTGAAATCTCACATGACCAAGGTGTTTGGTTGTATACTGAGTGATTCCAGCAACTCCAGGTAGACAGTGTGCTTCTTCTGGTTCATGGTGGGGGACCTGTAGCTGGTGAAGATGTGGTAGGATATTTTACATATAGTTATTTGGACCTGGAATAGCTCAAGAAAGTCATACTGTTTCACCAGTCTTAAGGTATATCTGGATGTAATGAAGGTGAATACACCTCCACCTTGGGTTCTTTCATGTTCCGTTTGGGGTCTGAATGTGTGAAAGGCATTGTAGCCTTGTACAGCCAGGGTGGACCCTGCTGCCTTGAACCAAATCTCAGTTACCGCACAGACATCAGCATATTTCAAGGTGAGGAGTGCTTCCAGGGAGTACAGTTTACTGTTTAGGGTCCTAGCATTAAGCAGCATGACCTTGAGTTTGTTGCTAGCAGATTTCTTTACATTGGAAGATTTGTTATTATGACATTGCCTAAAAAAGTCACTATGAGGGAGGCAGACATTCTTTACAGTATCTGAAAGCCTTGAGGAGATAGGCAAAGGCCATCTCTGGCAAAGCAGCATGGTCTGTCAACCATATCTTTCCAGGCTGACAGATGCTGGATCCCCCTGGAGTGACACCAGAAGCTAAGCCAATTATTGAAATTTATCATTGTTTGTTTGTTTTGTGGTGTCATCCTAGGTGAAGGTAGACTTCTGCTTAAGGCTAGGGACATATCTGCTTCGGACACATAATCTGTGTGTTCAGTCATGTCTCTCTACATATAGTTCAGAGAGTTATGTCTCAAATCATTCTGCCCAACATGTACTATGACAGAGTCATAACAGGAGTTGTTGCTGAGTGACCTAAGTGTGTGTGTGATTTTATGGATCCTGGCACCTGACAGGCAGCTGACCATGACCTTCTCTTTGACCAACCTGGTGAGGAGGACATCTGTGCATCTCACTATTGAGTCACCTATGACAAGGACATTTGGTTTTGAGGTGTTTTGCCTTAGTGGCTTAATTGTTGAGACACTGATATGCATTATTTATGTGTAGTGGTGGATTCTGTTATTGTACCAGTATGTGTGGATTGTTTGTGCTTGGGAGTCTCTGGTCTTTTGGTAGGCTCTTAGTGAGTACCTCTGTTTATGTGGGTTTATGTGTCTTGACCTTATCTTGTATGAGAGGAGACAAATATCTGCTGACAACCTGTTTAATGTCTTATTTATTGTTACATGAGAAGACTGAGTTTAGTTTCATGGTATAGTTACATCTCTCACATACTGCATTTGTTTGCTTTAAAGGCAAATGGTTGTCAGTATACATCAGGCAATTCCTACATTGCTTCAGGATGCCCATGTTAATCAGGCTGGCTGGAGAAATGTTGGGAAACTGACTGTCCATAGTAGCAGTTAATTCTTAAGTATTAGTTTGTGAGAGGGTAAATTAGACCAGCTACTGCACTGGGAATAACAAGGGGGCTTATTCTACAGAATATCAGGGATGAAAAGTGTGGAATGACACTGGTCAGTGCTCAGCTGAGTTGCCAGAAGTGCAAGGCTGAGTTGCCAGCTGAGCAGCAGGGAAGCCTGGGAGGGTTTCACTGACTGGTATCTGGGGAAAAAAGTGATTTTTGGCATTTGCTTCTATACAGAGCACAGCTGAATCCTGTTGTGCTGTGCACAGCTACTTGCAAATGCAAAACTAATCTGAAAATAGAAATCACACAATGATCCTTCCTCCAGCAATCCCCAGTTCAGACAAGGCTATATCCACACTCTTTTGCCACAAGGGTGCAGGGAGCCCTTCTTAATGTAAGATGACTGGATTGTATGAAAAACAGTCTAGATTTAGCAAGTTTGGATCTCGTCTATGCTAAGCAATATTTCAGTGCAAAACAAGTGCAGCTAATGAAGCAGGCACAAATTTTATTTGTTTATTTTATTTTATTTTACATTTGTTGACCGGGAAAATCCGACTGGATATATGCCCATTTTCAGCGGAGGCCCGGGGAGAAAAGCTCCAAGGACAATAACAAGAATTACGTAAACATATTATAATGATTTTTAAACTAATAGAACTTAATTAACAGTGAACTATTAAGATACATTAAAAGACATTTATAAGCAGATTATCAAATCACACATTCCTAGCAAACTAATAAAACTTAATTAACAGTGAACTAATTAAGACACATTTAAACACATTCATAAACAGATTTTAACAAATAGTGAAAACAATCAAAAATGTACACATTAATGCAGTAAAACAGTAAAATACAGTTGAGAAAGGGCAGATCAAACTCAAAGTAACCTTAATTACTTGTTCTTTGCTTTGTATGGCTTGGATTCAAGCAGAAACAGGCCTGTGGCAAAGGATGCCAAACTCAGAAGAGCTCTGGTTAACTGAGCCAAAAACCTCGCAAACAAGAGGTTTATGTACAGGCAAATTTAAACAGTTTTAAACTAGTCTGCCAATAGGAAATCACACAATGATCACTCCTCCAGAAATCTTCATCTTAGGCAAGGCTATATCAACATTCTTCTTCTTCTGCTAGATTTGAGCGCAAGTGTATGAAAAACAGGCTAGATTCAGCAAGTCTGGATCTAGTCTATGCTACCATATCAAGTGGTATCCTTTCCTGTTTCTATACCTCCTTCTATGTTCACCAGGTTAGGCTTTTATTTCTATGTGTGTGTAATCTATGGCCCCCAAAACTTCAGGGAAGTGTACTATTGCATAAAATTCCTGCATGGTTCTTGCTGTCTCCTGTGGGGTGTGTGGGAAACAAATATGCTCCCCTGCATGCTGTAGCATTGGATTTAGAAATGGATGTAATATTCTGGAAGTTGATGCCTGTGATACCCATAATACAGCCCCTGTGGGTCTCTGGAAAGTGCCTGTAGCTAGTATACATAATGCTACACATAGCTTTGTTTCCACTTTGATGGATTCTCCATAATTGTCCCTCAGGCCTCAGGTGAGGGCAGCAGAGATTGTACATTTCCTCTAGTGTTTCCCTGTCCACCCTGCATTTTTCCATGATTTTTTATTTTTGCCTTGCAGTCCATGATAAGTCAGATGTGGTCTTAACATCCTTCTTCTTGGCAAAGGTCTGGCAGCAACATAGGTTCATAGGTTCATAGGTAGGTACTAGGCTATTTGCCCGAGGGCATTTATAAGCCTAGCCAGAGTGTGCCAGCTTTCACCACCCCATTGATTAACTAACTGAGCCTCTGTCAAGAAGAACCAATGAAGTGATCCCAGGGCTGTATTTTCTGTTACCCATCCACTCGTCAAGGTTTCTCTTGAAGAGTGTTAGTGAGGGGCTCTGCCTAATGTAGTTAGGAATATTGTTCCAAAGCATGAGGAGTCTCTGTGACAGGAATCTATCCCTCCAGCATCTTCTATTTATTGCTGAGGCGAGGTTTAGCTCGCTAGAGCGAGTGGCTCGCAGTGACTTGGATTTCTTTAGGTGGAGTATGTCCATCAATTCTGAGTTGGACATGGCTTTCTAAGTCAGGTAGAGATCACCTCTGAGTAAGCGATATGCCACTGAGTACAGCTGGAGTTTTTCCAGTCAGACTGCATAGGACATATGTTTGAGACCAGTAATCCTCTTGGTGAGGTACTTTTGTGATCTTTCCATTTGTTGGAAGTGTCTTGTGAGGTACATCCCAAATGGGGCATTATACTCTATGATGGGGCTGATGAGTGATGAGTAGTAGAGGGGCACTATAACTTCTTTATTTCTAGATGCAAACTCTTTAGTAATTAGATGGGCTACATAGAAGGATTTCCTAACTACTTTGGCAATATGATTGTCAAAGGAGAGATTACTATCTACCTGGGTCCCCAGATCTCTTATTACCTCTTCTGTATTAAGGGGCTGCCACCTATGTGGTAATTCATGGGGGTTTTGTTTTTCCCAAATGGGATGACTATGCATTTTTTGGCATTTAGCTTGAGACCATGACTTTGACACCAGGTGTCCGTCTCAGTAAGGCCCTTTTGGAGAATGTCCGTGTCAGGCAGAGAGTCAGTTATGGCTCCCAGTTTGCAGTCATCGGCGAACTTAGTTAGCCATAGTCCTCCTGTGTTTGCCTGTACTTCTGAGAAGTATATGCTGAACAGTAGGGGTCCGAGGACCGAGCCATGTGTGACTGGTTTAGAGTCGGACCTGGAGCCTGCTATTCTTACCATGTGAGTTCTGTCTGTAAGCCAGTTGGCAACCCATCTCGTGACGTAGGGGTTTATGTTCAGGCTGGTGAGTTTTTCTATAATTCCCAAGTGGGGAATGATGTCAAAAGCCTTGGCAAGGTCAAGGTAGGCTGTGTGAACTACCTTCCCCTCATCTATGGCCTTGGTGACTGTCTCAAAGAAGTCAACCAGGTTTTGTAGGCATGATCTGCCCTTAACAAAGCTGAACTGGGTCGGGTCAAGTGTTTGGAGGTTCCCAATGTCTTTGTTAATGAGTACCATGATGATGCACTCCATAGCCTTGCAGACCAGGCTAGTCAGTCTTATGGGGTGATAGTTACCAGGGTCAGTTGTGGCCCCTCCTTTGTGGAGTGGAATAACCGTTGCTGTGCACCATTCTATGGGCACATAGCCTGTGGAGATGCTGAGGTTGAACAGTGTGTTTAAGTGGGGGGTTAGTTCGTTCTGTAGTTCGTGCAAGACGCAGCCTGGGAGACACCATCTGGCCCCATTGACGCTGTGCTTTTGGCTTTTGAAAGGGCTGTTTTCACCTGTGTGTCTGTGATTTCCAGGACACTACACTTTTTTGTTATTGTTGTGGGCCCTTTTGGGGGTGAGAGGAGGGTGAAGTTTGCACTGAATCTATCTGCCAGGATGTGGGCAATATCAGTGGGTTCAATATATTTTGTGCTATGTTGCACTAGCTCAGAGCATATCTGCGAGTTGACACTTAGATTCTTGACAAAGCCAAAGAAGGCTTTGTGGTTATCTTTCGAATCCTTAGCTATTTTTCTTTCGAAGTTAGCCTTGGAGGATTTTATGACAGACCTTAGTTTCTTACTGATACTGATCAGGGATGTCTTTCCTTCTTGGGATTTGCTTTTTTTTCTGAACTAGTTTCCTCCTTCTATTGTATAGCTTGTTTATGGCAGGGTTCCACCAGACTGGTTTCCTTCTCTTAGGGGAGTGAGTCTTGGTTTTGCTACGGATGGCACGATCCATGCATCCTTGTAGGTGCTCATAGAGTGCATTTGTAAAGGTTCCTGCATCCTGAAGTGACTAGAGATCTTTTTTCTCCTAACAAGGTTTCTTGACAAATAACATTCAACAACAGTAACTTAACAGACATTTCTTCTTTAAAAATTGACAGACTATAGTATCACCTAAATTTCCCAGAAGCTGCCTGACCAACAATTAATAATCCCCCCGCACACTTCAGTACCTTGAATTAAAGTCTGTTGCATATACAGCTTTATAATGGTACCACAAACTGCTAACATTTTTTTTGGTTTACTATGTCGACTGTAACACAGTCAAACAGTCATGTTTTCGAACCGAAATGTCAGTTCGCACAACACTGACTAACGTAAATGTCGAGCCAGATGTCTGAAAATGTTGATATCGACATTTTTGAACATGAAGCAGACTCCCAGACTGTCTGCCTGTCAAAGTTGCCACACTAAATTACATGTTTGCAGAGAGGCAAGCCCCCCTGCACCCCCCACACCCCCCCTACTTATATATACAAACTCCGAGATTGCACTACAGTGAGGGTAAGGGTACATTTCAAGATCCTCACTATAGTGCAATCTGGCTTGGAATGTCAGAATTCACAACAGCGAATGCTGTATTGCATTCGCTGATGTAAGTTCCGACATTTATTGTGTAGATGTTTTGAGTCGACATACGGCTCTCTCGACATTTTGTAAATCGCACAAGTTGCGATCGACAAATTGATAGTAAACCGGTTTTTTTCTAAGTGTAATCATGGCTGTAATTCAAAGAGTTCTGTATTTCTGGCAAATGGCTACACTGAGTGTACATGGTTGATTTACAGCTTCCTAAATAGTTCCGCCAGGTTGGAATGGTTAATTAGCATGTAATTCAGCTACTTATCCTTTGATTGCTATATGCTTCCATTTTCCTTTGTTATGAGGCCCTGCACTAAGTGTAGAGCTGTTTAATAAATATGAAATGGCATGCTGTCATGTGCATGACATGCCACTATGTGTACACTATAGCTGCACTTAAGAGTAGCCATTCACAAATCCATCCAGTAGTCTCCCCAAGTGACTAGAGATCTTTTTTCTCCTAACAAGGTTTCTTGACAAATAACATTCCACAATAGTAACTTAACAGACATTTCTTCTTTAAAAATTGACAGACTATAGTATCACCTAAATCTCCCAGAAGCTGCCTGACCAACAATTAATAATCCCCCCCCCCCAGACATGTCAGTAAACTCCCTGGAAAAAAATATACACATAATCTAAAACTTTCAAATGCACCTTGGTAAAAAGCCATCTAACCAGTGACATGGTCCAGGCAGGAGAGCAGTGAAA
Source organism: Protopterus annectens (assembly GCF_019279795.1). NCBI lineage: Eukaryota > Metazoa > Chordata > Ceratodontiformes > Protopteridae > Protopterus > Protopterus annectens. The sequence goes on from NC_056744.1 coordinate 626,931,891, forward strand.
GAAGAATCTAAACAGGTAGGGAAAAAAACACCACCTATCACTATACATAACCAAGGTCTTGTCCTGTGGCCACTATTCTATATTGGCCTTATCTCCCCTCCAGCTAGATGAGGCAATAACTGGTTTGGTAAATTGTTTCCACTCACTGATCCATAACAATGGTGCACTTCAAAAGCCTGCATGTAGGGACGTGCCACAGAATCTCTGTAGGTAAGCTAACTACATCAGATCCAGAATACCTTCCCCTTTAACTTACTTGACATCACTCCATATAAACCCCAAGCTCATTCAAGGCACATCACCTATACAATCCAGAATGAGCACACATATATGGTACTCTTGCTGCAGTCAGCCAGCCAGCACACCCACCACCCACAACTAGCTGGAAAACAATTAAGAAGGAGCTCTGAAGTAGACAAGTTCCCTTTCCAGAACCTGCAAAAAAGTTAAAAAAATACCTTCAAAACTATAGACATTTATTAAAAATATACCTGCCCCAGTCTAGCTCTTTACACAGGTAAACCTATCAGGTTCCACTTCCTTAGTTTTTGCAAAATAACTTTCAATCATTCCTAAAAACTACTCCAACCAAAAACATTATTTTCATAACCTATCACCCTACAAAACATGTTGCACAGGCAAAACACCTTGGAGTAATGCTCAGTGATAATCTCAAATATGACCAACACTGACTCCTAGCCATCAAAAAAAAAAACTGGAAACGAGAATCCCTCAACAGGGCTTCTCACTAACAACTGCAGAAAAAAAATGTACAAACATATTTACTTCCATCACTACTCAATGCCTCACTCACCTTTACAAATCTTAACAATCAAAAATAAATTAGAGATAACCTGTAACAAAATTGCAAAAATTGCTACAAGTAGTCCTCCAAAAATAAAACACCATTGCATAGCACTAAAAAGCCTAAACTGGCTAGAACTTAAAAACCACCTCAACTACCATCAGCTTATTACAGCCCATAAATTAAACTACCCAGAAAAATTCCCAGCTCTAAAAAAAATGCTGCAACTCTATACCACTAACTGAGCCATACGATCCAAAAACAGAGCTTTTATATCCATCATAAAATCTAATAGAACAGGAGACTCACTATATTCTAACCAGGTAGCAAAAATCTGGAACCAAATCCCCCCTGAAATAAGGCAGATAGAAATACTGCATGTCTTCAAAACACCTGCTAAATAACTTGTGCTTGTGCACAACCCCAGGCTAACCCCCATCCCCTTTTTTGTTGTTGTTTCTTTCGCTTTTCCCGGTTAGGGGTCGCCACAGCGGAACTCCAGTCCACTAATGATTGGCAGTAGGTTTTTAAGTGCTGGCTTGCCGAGCCTAATGCACAACCTTCAACGAAGGAACGCCCATTCACGCACGTCGCCACACAGAAGACGCTCTTACTGAGAATCGAACGTCTAACTGTGAGGCGACAACGCTACCGCAGCACCACCACCACAGTCATTAACCCCCATCCCCTTACTCAACCTAAACCTCACCTTCAAAGTTATATGACCATTACTTAATCTTTCTGTACCCTAATCTTACACATGTAACGTCATATCTGTCACTAAGAAATCTCATTATATTCTCCTACAACTGTAATTCATACTATTCATCTACAGACTGCCACTCCACCATCTACACACTTTCTCTCCTACAAAACTTGCATTTCCCAGATAACTTCCACTACCTCTATTTTCTTTAGTGAAGGTCTATACAAGCTCTCCACCTCAATCTCCCTAATGTTTCATATAACTATTTCTTCTCTTATCTTTAAAGCTCTGCAAAAATACAATTTCTCTCCAAACTTTATAGGATTAATTAAAAAACTATATGAAAAGTCCATAGCCTACGTAAAAATTGGATCTTATCTATCTAGCCCTTTCGAAATATTAAGAGGTACTAAACAGGGGTGCCCCCTATCCCTATTACTCTTTGCCCTGGCTATTAAGCTTCTTGCAAATTATGTTAGAAATAATGACAGCATTAAAGGATATAAAGTATCAGACAAATTATCCTCCAAGACACAACTGTTTGCTGATGACCTACTAATAACTTCTAATGATACTGAAAATTCAATAGATACCTATTACATAATCTAGACTTATTTGCAAACACCTCTAGTCTAAAATTCAGTCACAACAAAACTCAGGCACTTCTAGTGAATAAAAATGTTACTATGAAACTTAGATAAAAAAGAGACATAAACTGGGAGGGCACGCATATTAAATCTCTAGGGATCATTATTGAATCTAATTATAAAAAAAAATCACTCACATCTAATTACCAACAACTTATAAACTCAATTACTAGTCTAATAGACAGTTGGAACAGACTCTTCTTTACATTTGAAGACAGACAAACTTTAATCAAAATGATACTGTTACGTAAAATCTTATTCAATGGCCAAGCTCTAATAATTCCCCCACCTGTCAAAATTAAACAGAAAATGAATAACTTATTACTCAACTTCCATTGGTATCCCAAAAAAAAAACAAGAATTTCTCTTCTCTGGCACACCACAAGCTGGGATGAAGAAGGTATAGAGTTTCCAGTTATTGATTTTTATTTAAACTCCCCATTTATTAACATAGTGTTGCTTTGAAATAATACTTCTTATACATCATATTGGAAATCAATACATGAAATCTTACTTCTTAATAGTAATAGGACATTGCTTGAACTATATACTCAAATACATACAAACATATTTATATGGATTTTAAAGATATACATTCAAATTGAAAGGTCAAAACTTGTTCTCACACCTCTTGTAAACCAAATATTGCTGTTGTTTAAAACCTTTATGTTTTCTAATCAATTAATTAAGAATTTATTAAAATTATGTTTCCTATTGCTTACACAAATGAATGTTTGATATCTTTTGATACTCAGAAAATGTCAGAATTTAAGAAGGGTGATCTATTATACTGGAATCAATTTCTCTCAGCTTATAAAATATATTCTGGAGACTATTTGATCCGCAGATATAGTTTTCAAAATTACAATTGGTTGGACATCCAAACATGTAAGGATTTTATACATACTAACCTCGTACTCTCATTAGAGGCATACAGTAAGAGCAACTGAAAAAGTCTTGGATTTTATCTCAGCACCCAAGAATACTTCACACATATCTGTTACTTATGAAAGTCTCAGAAATTATTTTAGAAAAACAAATGTTTCTTTTTAGAATTATTCACGTGAAGTTAATAGATAAGTATTCTCAGAAAAAGATAAAAAAAATCTTTGTTTACAGTCAGTGAAGGAAACCACATCTTCCTTGTTCTGGTATGTACACACATGGAAATTTTTACATAGATGTTTTTTCATCCCATATAGACTAGCAATAATGTACAATAAAGATGAAATGAAATGCTGGAGATGTGGACACCCTGATGCTGACTGGATACATATGGTTGTTAATTGCAAAATAAGTTCTCCATTTTGGTTAGACTTTAAATATCTTTGAAAAGCTCTATGGAATGACAACTGTATAATTTTTGACTCCCTTATCCTTTTCAATGTTCCCATTCCTAAAGTCATTCCTAAAAACCAAACATTTGTACTATGCTCTATCCACTCTATAGCAAGGAAAATTGTTACTAAAAATTGGAAATCTCAATCTACTCCTTTCTTTAAAGTTGAGTTTATTCATCTTGTGAAATACATTTGTAAGACTGAGATTGCTACTATAAAAGCAAGGACTAACAACACAACTCATATTTTAATTGCTTCTGTTTCTGTTAGAGAAATATTAAGTGTTCTACATATATTGCTTTTTTAGTTGTTATGGACATTGTATATAGTTTATTTGCTTTTTCTTGTTAATATACTGCTAAGTTATTGTGTTCTAAAATGAATAAAAACATTCTGAAAAAAGTATTTATGTAATGTCTATGTCTTTACCTTTGTGATCCTTACATTTGTCAGTTTGCTAGAATACCTGTAATACAAGCAACTGTTAAATATGTTGCCTATGCAGGAAAATAAGTGAGCAAGTTGGCTCCCTTTTGAAATGCAGCACTCAAAATGCTTAGTGCTGGACCAAAAACCTGGAGAAGAGTGAATATCAAAAAATCGCTCTGCTCTTTAAAACAAGCCTCCCACACCCCAAACTTATATATACTGATTCCAAGATCACCATACCTCAGAGAAAAGAGAATATTTCAAGAAATGGAATCTCAGACACACTATAATAAGTCCAATCTTTCGACCATTCAGTCTCCATATTTTGGTACTCGATCTAGTGGGTCCTGACATTTCCAATGATTATTGAGCGAGTCACTCTTGGACAAACAACAGATCATATAGTCAACGTAAGATATTTGCAGCAGAATAACTGCATGTACTGAATAGCTAGGAAATGGCATGCAGCAACAAAGTACAGAAACAACTGTATAATTCACTCCTGTTTTTGTTTTGTTTACCAAAACATTAGCACAATAACTGTGAAAATTTGAAACAGTTGAATATGACATATAAACAGTGTCATTCAGAGATTGTAATATAATGTAACAAATAATTATGTGCATTAGTCAATGTAGCAGTCCATACAATAAAAATGTCTTGACCCAACAGACCACATGAGATCAGAGGAAGGTATAACAGTCAGTTCCTCAGCAGGTTAACAACAATCATCAAAAGCAGTAGTCCAGGTTATGACTCTTCCATCCTCTGATGACCTGCTGAGGATGCCACCTCTAAACTTCACACCACTGCCACTGCTTGCCAAGTTACAAAGTTTATTTTCCTCATTGTAAAATCAGGACAGTCCTTTTTAATAAATCTTCAGCTGCAGGCACACTGGAAATTGGACCCAGTTTATACTTCCCTATTCATCTCAACCTGGATGTAGAAGACAGAGAAAGCAGAGAAAAGTTCAACCCTTCTTTCTTTTACAGTCCCAGTTTTTCCTAGGACAGCTGTACCATCACCCAGGGAGAACAACTGCTGTCCACCCAGACAATTCCTCCTTGATATTTCCAGGTGTCTTTCCACCACATTGCATATACCATCTACTGCTTTTTCTTGTAATTTTGAAAATACACCACTGTTTATCTGTCTTGATGAAACCTCTTTATAAAATATCTTCCAAATTCTATTTCTCCCACCCACTCCATGAACATCACTGTAAAAAAAAACTATCACAGTGTTTATGTCCACTTTAAAATACAGCACTTTTGGTATGTACATTTCCAAGCATCTGCAGCAAATGGAGAGATCACAAAGGTTCCTCGCAAGGAAAATTGAAGGACTTCAGCATCTGTCCTATGTGGATCATTTGAAATCACTGTCGCTTTATCATGTTTCACACAGACTACTCAGAGGTGATCTTTGCCTTGCATATAAGGCAATCTCTGACCCTGTTTTATTGGAAATGCTGCATATCCACAAGTCAAACGGTACACAAGTTACTGTCTCTAAAGACTCTAACCTGGTATGTGGCATTAATAGAACCTGCTGGAGGGACAGATTTGTCTCCCAGAGAGTACCACACCTTTGGAACAGACTTCCACTTCCATGTCAAACAGAGCCCCTCATTGGCCCTCTTCAAATGCAGTCTGGACAATGGGATGGGTAACCATAAATTTACTGTGGGCAGTTCTACCTGTGTCCCTCTTGGACAGGGCAATAGGTGTTGATCATGAAAATAAGGGTAAAACTTGGTTGGGCTTGTAAAGGCCCTAGGGCCATTAGCCTAGTAACGTCCTGTGATCCTATGAAGATTATTTCTCTGTGAATGGTTCTCTTTCTCATTGAACCTCTCAGTTAACAATATTTGATTAAGCAAAACATGTATCTGTTCTTCAGTCTCCATTACAAAGCTATCTATATTTTTAACTGCAATTTTTTCAGGGTGCTAATTTGGGTTATCGGTTCAGATCTTCATTTGAGTTTTACAAAAAAAACTGACAGCTACCTTAGAATTCAGTTCATGTAGCTTTGAGCCATCTCCCAGGTTATCATGACCTTGCTCCCTTCACCTAGCCTCACCCTCCTTATCCAAGGTCTGTTTGCATGAACTTAATGTCCTCAAGCTCCTGGTTCCCATCTAATAAGGAAGTATGTAAGCTGTGTATTTTTCCTATAACCATCTTGTTCTTCCTCAAGTCATAATACCCTGTCTACCTAATATAAATACCTGCACTAAAACAAAGACTCCCACTAAGCTGAATGTTGTTTTTTTACATTACATTTTTATCATGGTGTCCATGAATCATATCAGTTTAGTAGCAGATGAGTTGGCCATGCCCAAAAGTCCCCCATCTGATGGCTCTTGCCAGTCAAAGCAGACCTCCCAACTGTCCCGAATTACTCGGTTTTTACCGAGTTTTGGGTCCCGAGTGGCACCCCATCATTTCTGATTTTTTTCATTTATTTTTTAGACTTTTGAATTTTTGCACTCTCAGAGCTCACGTCATCATGTGTGCAATGATGTCATCTTTGTCAGCCTGTCGGAATTAAGCTCAAGGGACATGAGTGGGAGCATATCTGTTTGAAATGAATACTGGGGCTGCACCGTTAAGCCGTTTCAAGGAGTTGTTTGTGCCATGGAATAGTTTTACAACTGCCAGATGGGTTCTGGGAAGAACACGGAGTTGCTGCACAGCTTGCTTTGCTTTGGATTAGTTTTACAACTGCTAGATGGGTTCCGGGCAGAAAGTGGAGTTGCCACTCAGCTTGCTTTGCTTTGGAAATTTGGATTGATTTGGTTATACAACTGCCAGATGGGTTCCGGCAGAATGTGGAGTTGCCGCACAGCTTGCTTTGCTTTAAGATACCTAACTGAAAGTGTGTGTGTGTGTGTGTGTGTGTGTGTGTGTGTGTGTGTGTGTGTGTGTGTGTGTGTGTGTGTGTGTATGTGTGTGTGTGTGTGTGTGTCTGTGTGTGTTCAGTATTACAGTGTGATATCTTAATCGGGTGGATAGGCCTTGTTCTAGTTTTAGTTTATTTTCAATATGAGTGATGAAAGAGTTTGTTCTGTAAATCATCATGCTGTAGTATCTACATATAGAATAATAGGCGTTTGATGGGTCATACAGTAATTTAATAATGAATATGGAAAAAAAGGGAAATAAAACAGATCTTGCAGGACTCATTTTGTAAGGATAGTGTGGAGTCTGACTGTATTTTGAAGTGCCTGTCGTCAAAGAAGGATTTGAAGCATTGTTGATTCAGACATTTAATACAGTATTTAATAGTTGGGTATGAGTGACTAAATGTGAGGATGATGTGAGTTGCCCCTTATCTGTTTTACATAATGTCATCTGCAAAAGTGTAAAGGGAGGTCATAAGACAATTTTTGTAAGTATTCAGTGATTTGGTTGTAGATTATTTTTCTTGTATTTTTTTCCAGGGGTGGACGCACTGAAGTTAGGCAGAAGTCTTCAGTCAAATAAATAAATCAATAAAAAGCAGTGGTCACTAACAGCAGGCAGAAGGATAGAGATATTGTATAGTGAGTTTGGAATATTTGTTGTTCTTACATCTATCATGGAGTGATTTCTGGTGTTCCATTTTAACTGCTTAATTTTTCTAATATCTGATCTGTAAGTCACAAAATAAAATCCTGGTATCTGATATCAAGTCTGATTAGTTAAATTTCCCTTGCCCATGTTACAATGCTAGTTATAGAACAGGTTTGTGGAAAAAGGTTTATTGTAATTAATAACAGTCTTACATACTCATACTCAACTTTCAACAATCTTCCTTTCACTAAGTTATCTATTAATCATCTGTCTCAACCTCTGCTACATCCAGTCCAGTGCATGATACAGCTGCTCTCTGTCATGGCACCTCTACCTATTTCTCTAATGTTGCCACTCAAACATGCCTTTTCACCTTGTTCCTCCTGCACACTTCTGTATACTTACCACTCCAACCAACACATTACTTAAATACTTTTTTCCTCAAACTTGACTTTTAAAAAGCTTGCTCGTGAAATGATTGTTTCTTTCCTTCCTCTTTATTTGTTTTGAGCCATTGCTGTGTTCATTTATTAGATTTTATTCATGGCTTACATTTTATTACCTATTAAAATGTTCTGTTGTCTTTTGTAAAACCCTGTTTATGTTTTGCCAGGTGTTCTATTAGCATTCATTCCGTTAAACTGCTAAAAGTCGCTGTAATTCTTACCTGCTTTTGTACCTTTTGTACATGCATTTATACTTAAAACTTTTCTCAATGGGCGTCGGCTCAAAAACGCAATTTATGCCCAGATGGACATTCCTGGCCAACAAATGCTAATAAATATATGAACTCATAATTTTAAATGGAGTCCACTTCTGATAATCATCTTCCTCAGTATGACAGCTGTGCCAGTCCCAACCCCTGGAAAGGCCCAACTCCTAACTTCTTCACAAACTAAATAGGCAGTCATAATGGGTGAACTCAAGTAGCTGCAAAACATCAGAATCAAAATTTTTGCCCCTCTACACCCACCGTGTTTGGGACTTTGCTCCCACACAACCCTCCTTATTTATATTCCTAACTTTATAGCCAAACACAATGTGGAGAAGAGAAACACCCGGTAATGGTGACACCACGTATGGATAGCATTTGCACGGTTCCATTATAACAAATGAAACACTCTCAGGGAGCTGTAAAAAAATGAGATAAAACTCAATAAGTAGATGTTTGTCTAGTTATAGTTGACTGATATGTATGGAAATTAAATTATTGTACTCATATGTGCACAACATTTTGGTTATGAGTGAACATGCAGTGTCTCCTTTATATTTTATACCACTAATATTATGCTGTTTACCGATGTATGCTTTGGGAAGGAGATCTTCTAGAGCTAATGTTATGCACTGCAAAGGGAGAAAAGCATACTACATCAGCTTATCACTGTTAGACACGTTGCTTTAAATGGTACACTCAGTGGTGAGAGATTGTTAATCTTCAGACAGAATTCACCAGTATTTATGAGACTCTGTAAAAGTGTGAGTTATGAATTTGCAAGTTGCCTTGGTTCTTTGCTGATACTACATGGCATCTGTCAACTGTGTTACTTTTTTTCAATATTGCTAAAACTGCTTTTACCATACAAAGACCTGGATCAATGAGTGGGATGACTAATTCACTGGGCATCCACTTCTGTCACCTGAGGTTCTCTATTTGTATAACATCACACAGACATACTTTCTGACATGAAATACCAGTATAGCCCAGTGACTGGAGTGCCAGTATGCAAACTGGACTAATGCTGAGCAGCATACTTGATGTCTTTGTACCTACACTCCCATGTCTTCAGCTTTAATTACAACTAATCCCCAGATATTTATTTCTAATAATAAGAGGCAGCAACATTCAAATAGTCTTACCATATTCTTTTTTTTCAGAATCTTTTTTTTTCTTCTCCTTATCACTGACCATTACCCACCTCATGACCTACTGGCCCATCCATTTTCCCTTCCTAATTGTTTCTGCTGCAGTTGGGAAATAGAATCTGCTACTGTAGGACTGTTATTCCTGCAGCTAGGGCATTTCTGCCTTTCTCCATAGCACAAACAGCCCTGCCAAAGGAGAGGCCTACAGTGTCAGACCCTGTAGTAAGTGTCTGCTTCCACAAGCCACTGATTCTCAGCTGCAATACCAAGAAGCAGGTCAGAGTCACATTTTCCTTTCTTGTCCCCTCTTGCTGCTACAGCACCTCAAGTCTCTGTGAAATACAGCAGTAAAATAAATCAGATATTAGCCGTCCCACCGTGATAGTTCATAAGGACCCCCCATCCCTGCCAGCTATCACAGTGCCTGACCATGCTATCCATGGTACAGTCAGGGTCTTTTCCTCTGTACCATACAGCAGGTACCAGTCTTTGAATGTTCTTATTATTAACAATGTACTCAATATATTTCTTCTAATGGTCCATATATGGGCATGGCTTTTCAAATCAGAATGTAGGTAAGCAAGTCAGCACTGCACATTGCAATGACTGATATTTTTGTAGCCTACTTTTTTGCTACAGTCAATGCTCACTCAACAAGCTGCAACAGAGCTTTCATTTCTACCAATGCTCAAGGAAAAACAGATGTGCAGACCCTGTGAAATGGACCCACAATTAAACTCACTTGTGTTGCTGTAAGGAAGACTGCAGCAAGCTGTAGTTGCTTTTTACCTTGTCTAAAACTCTGCTGTTTTCTTCCTTGAATAAAACTCTACTACAGTGTCAAAGCAGTGAAGCAACACATTCCCTGGGATTCAGCAAGCAGCCATGCAGGAATAAGTTATTCCTTTCAGCACAGCAGCGCACCATGCATATGTATGAAGGTGCGTTGCTGTGCTCTAAAACGGACACAGTTCCATGTATGAGCACAGGGTGTGTGTGTGAGAGCAGAGCTCTCACAATATACATGCCTTCTGCACTTCAGAATTGCCTTCCGGCAATTTAAAATGAGCAAGAACACTTGTAACACCCCCAACCCATCAGGATAACAAATCTGGTCAAAGCCATAAGGGACAATCGTCCCTACCAAGACAAATGTTGTCAGAATAACAGAAGTAGCATAAGCACATAGCGCACACCTCCCAACCCATTAGAGTAAGGAATATGGACAAAGCCAAAAGGGACAATCATCCCACAATGCAGAACATTGATAGAATAACAGGTTCAGCATTAGCAGGGATATTCTGAAGGGTACAAATAAAATAACACAACAAATGCGATAAAGTTTAAGTGTAACTGCGTGGGTGTGCCCGTTGCTTAGCTACGCTTATACCAGCTTAAACAGCACAAGAAGTTAAATATCAAGAGACATCCAGCATACACACTATTTCAATAGTGTAGTGGTTAGAGTGTATGTTTTGCAAGCAGACATTCCTGGTTCAATCCCCACTATAACCAGTTTTGCATTTTACATGTGAAAATAGTACATAAACATTTATTTTTATAATTCGCTACTAAATAACATATATTTGTTAACCAGAGTACTGTATTAAGTCCAGATGTGAGGTGTCAGTTTAATAAAGTTGTGAAACCCCCATATAAACACAAATGCCCCATACAGTACAGTCACATATGAATAAATGTAATAAAAGTACATTGGGGGATGTCAGGGACAGTAAACAAATTTATAATATGTAATGAATGATGAATCAATGCCATACAGCAGATAGTCTATAAAATGAAAAATAAGCAATGCTAAGCATTGTACAGCTCTGCTTACCAGGTGTAAGCATTGTGTAAATATGACTGCTAAGCCATGAGCAGCCTAGCTAAGTGGATTTGCCCATTGGTAAGCAGTGCTGAACCTGTCCCTTTAAGCACTGCCAACCTTAGCTAAGCAGGTTTGCCCGTAGCTTAGCTCAGCATATTCAAAACCGTCCAATCACGGCAAAGGGTGGGAAATCGGACATACTTAAACCCACAGTTAGGAATACAGCTCATAATTGGTTGGAGCTTCCCATTGTAGGCAGTATGGCAGGAGTTGGTTAGGGCATGCACTTCCGTGTACAGAGCTGGGGCATACAGGAGTCCAAGGTCATGGTAGGACTCCTGGTACAAAACCCTGATGAGAGACAGCTGCAGGGCCAGTACCAAGGCTCTGAATATAAAGTGGAAGCCTGGGACCATCTCGCCCATGATCTCACCAGTGCCAGTGGTATCCCTTGGACTGGTGAGTAGCTCCAGCACCACTATGCCAACTTGAAGCAGAGAAAGAGGGAGCTCTTGGATGAGTGGGTCCAAGAAGCAAGGCAGAGGGGTGATGTCCCAGCAGTGTGTAAGTACTCATACCAATAAACTTTTACTAATGTCCAGCCTGTGTATATGATGGATAGGTATGCCTAAATATTTCTCTGTTTCCCTTACAGCTGCATCTGAGTGGGCTGTTAATCAGAAATCCCATGCTAGTAGGCTGCAAAGGCTGTGTCACGAATCTGGTGAGTAACAATCCTGCTTGTAGTAGTCATACCAAATAAATATAAAGCAGTAGAAAGTCACCTGGCAGTATAAAAACTGAGTATGGGTTGTACTGAATAAACCACACAATATGACAGTAATAGTCCCATATAGGTCATACTTAAATAAAACTGTAACTGCCTGGCAATAAAGCTCTAAATCCTGGACTGGTTGTGTTTACTCTGGTATTGTATGGCATTTATTGTTGCATTCTCTGAATAGTAATGTTGTGTTAACCACTGTTACCCACACTGTGCTACATAAAAAATGTCTAGGAATGTCTGTATAAGACTGTTGTAAGTACAAAATCAGATTGTACAACCAAGATAGACTTAGACAGAAAACACTGAAGAGATAGACAGCAATATCCAAAAAGCACACTCTGCTGAAACTTAAAATTATTGTCTTTTTAGCAGACACGGTTCGAATCCTGAGAGTGGTAGTAAGTTGTATGCATAATCATACCTCTCAACTGTACAGATTTTTATCAGAATGTCCAGATAATTGTCTCATATTTTCTGCATGTTCCTCTGTCCCCCTGGCAAATCAGTGGGATGATCCCAGAACTGTAGTCACTAAATAATGACATACATTTGATTTTCATATCTCAAAACCTTCAGAAAATGTATATTAAAACAAACCCTGTCCCTCTAGCAATGCTCCAAGTTTATGAGAGCAATAGTCAAAATATGTCCCTATTTGTACCCCCATGTTGTCAAGCTTTGTCCAGAGTGTGTGCAGTAAAAGACTGAGAGGTATGTGCATACTATTAACTCAGAATATGTGTAGAAACAGTCAGGTAGTGTTAAATAACATTCCCTCCACAGGTCTTCCAGGTAAGAGATGTAGAAGTTAGCTATAAGACACAAAGTATACACTGTGTACAAACATACCATTGCCCAAACCAAGGCCATAGGGTATTGTAATAATACTTGTACATAATTGATTAGAGTAATGATCATTAAAGTTGTGAGTATTACAAGGATATATAAGTTAATTGACATCTCCCCCCCCACTATATCTGCAACAATAATCTAAATACACAAATCAATGGGTATGTTTACACCAAACCTACTGCTGGGACTTATGTCCTATTGTTCAATACATATTGAAATTTGTTTCTATTAATGTTCTATGTTGAAATATTATACTGTTGAAACATATGTCCTATTGTTCAATGAATACTGCAATGGGTTTCTATTAATGTTCCATGTTGAAATATTATTATTGGTGGCCTGTTGCTATCAATGTAACCTGCATGCCATTGTAATGGCCGCTGTGGTTCCATATATGCATGTGTTCTGTTTGCTGTGCAACTGCTCCAAATCTGGTGTTTTGGGTTAATGGGAATATCTGTGCATGCTGTTATAACTAATCCTGGATTGTGTTGACTATTACTAACCCACATATGTTTTAAAACTGCAACACCATAGCACGTTTGGGAAGGCCGGTCCCAGCAAACCCCCCTCTCCCACCTCATCTGGCCATGGCACTGGGCCCCAGCACATCTGGGATCTACCCTGGGACCTCCTCGCATGCTGGTCTTGCACCACCTTCTGATGGAACCACCTCAGGGGACGGGGCTCGTCCCCCCAGGAGCAGATGTGGACAGGATCCTGTCACCCAAAGTCAGGTCCAGGGATTGGTGCATAGCAAGCTCTGAAGGGAGTTTGGAGATCTGCTATGCCAGCTTGAGGGCCACGTGGTGCATTTAGAGGGTCAGCCTACCCTTCCTGCTCACCCCCCAGCACAGCCACTTTTGGGGCAGTGAAGGTGCAGTGGTGACTGCCCATGGGTGGGGACCTCAGTCCCTCTATTTCCAGTTGGAGGCTCATGGGCTTCTGATTTCCAAACAACCCTCCCTGTCCAAGGTGTTTACCCCACACATGTGTCATATACCACCCCGGTATGCTGTCTTGTCTGTCTTGTCTGTCTTCCTACCCAACCTACCTCCCCACATATCCCTACTATCCTTCCCCAACATCCCACTCTCACCTTAGAAAAAGGGCAATCTGTTCCCAAAAAAATTTTTTGCTCAATACATAGCTGTCTATTTTGCACACGTGTCCACTGGACACATGTAATCTGGTCTGAATGGCTTCACAACACATTACTGTTGCCCTCACCCCTCTCTTAGGGGGTTGAGTGTCGAAATCTACCTCCAAATTCAGTATATATGCACAGCTGTTGCTGTAGAAGAAATGGACTGCTATGGACCTTCCCTACACCCATCCTGGGCATCCCTAGCTACTTTCCCTATTGTCTTTCCCTCTGTGTGCCCCCTTTTTCACCACTTTCCTATCACCCCTTTTTTCTTTTCTTTTAAAGAAATTAGTGTGGGGGTAAGCAGAAGTAAGCATTTTTAAGCAATAGTAAGAGGGATTAAGCCTGCTTGTGTGGTGCTAAGCAATGCCTATATGGATTAAGCACTTTCAGGCTAACTGTCTGTAAGCTTATTTAACCAGAAGTTAGCATTGCTTACTGCTGTGCAGACCCACTTACAACTGCTTAAAAGTGCCTTAATCACTCTGTATCCAACAGCCCTTGTTCTGTCCAGCAACAAAATAATCAACACTTGCAAGTCTCGAACCCAGGACCCTGCACACCATAGCCACAGCGATTCACCACTAAGCCATTTGAGCTGTACATAAGTGTGATGTCTTTTCAAACATATCATACAGCACAGCCATTCAACAGTAGGGAGAATGTATTTATATATGTAGATGTATGTATGTGTATGTATGTATGTATGTATATATATATATATATATATATATATATATATATATATATATATATATATGTGTGTGTGTGTGTGTGTGTGTGTGTGTGTCTATGTAAACATACATGTCTATATATATATATATATATATATATATATATATATATATATATATATATATACATATATATGTCTATCTATCTATATATATGTATTGCATTTGCACATTGGAGCCACACTCTGAACCTCTCACTGCAAACATCTGACCAAAGGAACTGTTAATGGGTGTGAAGGGGTGAAAAATAGGGATCCCTTGTAATTATTGCCATTATCCCTTTCTCCACAGCTGAAATGATCTGCCTTGCAACACAATAACCAGCACTTGCAAGTCTTGAACCCAGGACCCTGCATAACATAGCTACAAGTTACCAGTAAGCCATCTCAACTGTAGGATGGCAGGATGATTTCTCTAGCATATCATGCGGAACAGTCAGTCTACCATAGGGAATGTGCAATGTGGAAGCACTAAACATTCCAATGATACATAAACACACACACACATATATATATATATATATATATATATATATATATATATGTGTGTGTATATAAACATACATACACATATAAATATATAAATACTTATAGACATATATAAAAAGAGTATATCTAGAGGGTGCACAGCTTATCAAACAGTCATTATTCCTACAGTTGCCACCTTTTCAAATGGCCAGTGTCTGATTCTTTCCTATAAATGAGAATTATTGCATGAAATATATACCCACACGCAATGCAAAGGACAGGACACCACACACAAGTTTCAATACATAAAAATGTTTATTTGTGTACTATTTCAGTTGTTTATACCATTTCTTATAGCAATTAGGTGTTTGAAATACATAATAACTGATTAATGCAACTCTCACATAAAACATGTGATACAGTAATCTGCAAAACATAACATACTTTGCTGTCTAGGCTAAAGCCTTCAAATAGTACAACAGTAAAAAACACACTTGCCTTGAAGATAAGAATCAATCAACACTTAATTGCAGATGTTGTTCAGCAGTCTCCAATTACACTCTGCACTCAACCCCTAGGGGGGAAAGTATTAGTTGTCACAATGTAAATGTATCTGTTACATAACAATGCTTAACTTAAAACGCCACTATCACACTGACAAACAGAACTGTGTGTGAGACAGTAAGCTCTAGCCCACCACTGTTCCCACGGTGAAACGTATGAAAATGTACAGCCATATACCTTAATATTTCTTACTACTGATATCCCTCACATGTTGTAAAAGCCTAGGTTAAAAACATTTAATACCCCTCTCCCATAAAATGTCTTACAAGGGCATATAACAGTGTTCTCCACACATTGTTCTCTGGACTGTACAGGTTCACACATGTTTTGTCCAGGTGTAGCCCACATATATATGGACCCTAACCCACAATTTGTGTGGGAGTCCACAACATCACTGGAATGATAGCAGGAATGTTAGCACTAAATAATGATAGGCCATTACTTATCAACCTCTCACTGCATGACATCTGGGCAAAGCCTGGTATATAGGTGGAGGACAGAGGCTGAAACACAGGGCCATATTTGAAATACTGCTGTTATACACTGTGAAAGTTGCTGGTGTTACAGGACTGGTTGCAACATACCCTTACACAGGAATGTGAAATCAGAAACACAAATGGATGTTGCCATGTATTGACAGCAATCAATGGAGAGAATGCCAGTGATATGTCAGCGACAAGACCTGTGTGGGGAACAGACAAAACATAACAGCCAATCCTCTGGCCATCATGTGGATAGGCCCACAGTTGACAGCTATGCAGACAGACTGCATTCCATGCAAAACTAGCATGTACAAACAAACCCTGTAAAACTAGGAGTATTCAATGCATATAACAATAGTCACACTGTCTGTAGGTCTGGAACCTTATACAAACATGTAGTTGGCCTGTGTTCGCAAGTCCTACTGTATGAGGTATTGCTATCTGCTGTCTGTAACACCGCTGCCCACATACAGGAAGGATGTCTTCCATACAGGAAAGGTAAAGGGACAACGCCCCACATGATGTAGTCATTTATAGTAGTGGGTTGCTATGACATTGGCTATTGGAAGCACTACACAGCTGGCTGCATGCAATTAGCAAGTGGGGAACACCAATTGGTGCAGAGGCCATCACCTGATCATGAGCATCACCTACAAAAGTCATGCTGCAACCTATTCAAACCAGCTTGATTCCTGTAGTGGAGAGAGAGAGAGAGAGAGAGAGAGAAAGATAGAGAAAGAAATTAAAAAAAGCTAAAACAAAAATACTACTAAAAAAAAAATCAAACAAGGAAGACATCAAACTGGTACACAGAAGAGAGCACAACAATTAAACATGTATGTGAAGCATGTCAGCATGTAACTGAATGTAGTACTTGGTCTGTAATAATGGAATAGATTATGTTGAAAGATGTATATGTGGCATCAAGACTTGCTGTAATGATGTCCTGCTGAACAACTGCTATGGACATAGCATCTGACCCTGTGGGCAGTGGGCCATACCTGTATTGTACAGAGGTGCACAGAATGTCAAGATTTAAGCCATCGTATAGAGTTTGTTCTGTTCCTCCAAACATCTATATTAGTCTGGCAAATAACTGAAGGTGGAACTAATGAAGTCATGATAGACACATAAGTATCAGACCCCGTCACCTTCAGAACAATCATGGTAATGTGAAATGTATCATGCACAAGCGGTGTCCCACAGGGCTCAGTCCTGGGACCCCTCTTGTTCGGCATTTATTTTTCCGAGGTTCAGGCAAACATAGGAGGATTGCGGCTGACAAAGTTCGCAGATGACTGCAAACTGGGTGCCATAATTGATACTCCAGCAGACACAAACATCCTTCAAAGAGGCCTCATAGAAACAGATAATTGGTGCCAGAGCCATGGCCTTAAGCTGAACACCAAAAAATGTATAGTCATACCCTTTGGGAAAAACAAGGTACCCACAAATTACCACATAGGTGGTAATCCATTAAGTATGGAAGAGGTAATCAGGGACCTAGGGACCCAGGTTGACAGTAACCTCTCATTTGACACTCACATTGCCAAAGTGGTTAGGAAGACCTTCTATATTGCCCACCTTATCATGAAGGGTTTCACATCTAGATCAAGAGAGGTCATTGTCCCCTGTACTCTTCTCTTATCAGGCCAATGATTGAGTACAATGCCCCATTTGGGATGTATCTTACCCGACACCTGCAGCAGTTGGAAAGACCCCAAAAGTTCCTCACCAAGAGGATAAAGGGTCTTAAACATATGTCATATGCTGCCTGACTGAAAAACTCCAGCTCTATTCAGTCGCATACCGCCTACTCAGAGGTGATCTGTGCCTGACGTACAAGGCCATGTCCAATCCGAATTAATGGACATGCTCCACCTCAGAAAATCCAAATCCATCAGAGCCACGAGAGCAAGAGACTTAAACCTCAACACAGAAATAAATAGGACGTGCTGGAGGGACAGATTCATAACCCAGAGGCTCCCTACACTCTGGAACAGAATCCCAGTCCATGTTAGGCAGAGCCCCTCACTGACTCTATTCAAGAGAAATCTTGACGAGTGGATGGGAGATCGTAGGTTTACCCCGGGGGTCATCTCTGTGCCACTACTAGACAGAGGCACAGTAAACTAAACCCTAAAAGGGCATAGTATTCTCATCCTAAGGGGTGGTGAAAGCCACACACACTCTGGCTAGGCTTATAAATGCCCTAGGGCAGATAGCCTAGTACGAACCTATGAACCTATGAACAAACTTCATAGGTTTGTAACAGGCATATCTACGATCTGTCCCTATATATCCCCCCTAATGTTAGGCTTTGTATACATGTGATGCTCTGTTTTGTAGCAAGGCAGAACAGTTCAGCTGTGGAGGAAGGAGGTTCAGAGTGTGGATCTGATGTCTGAATGCACTCACATATATGGGATCCAGTCACTATAATGAATTTGCATTTCAACAAAATGTAAATTCACGAGTGCGCGTCCGCAAAAGTGCATTTTGTCGAAAATGCAGTTTTGTGTGAAGATAAAAATAAGAAAAAAAACAAAAAAAGTAGTTATAAAAACATGCATTTTGCATGTAATCTTAGTTGTACATCGATGTTTAGTGTTGATGTACAACTAAGCAAACTAGTGCTGAGATTATGGTACAGTGGGGATACGGGAATATTCCCTTTTCCCCACTGTAATGTGATCTCAGAGTGAAAATATTAAATTAGGGGGGTGTGGGGTGCAGCCCTCCACCCGGGGGGTGCAGAGGGTCTTGCCCCCCTGCAGAAGATTTTTTTTGTATGTTTTTTGTTTCGGGTAGGGATCCGGTGACTGTACTTCAGCAAAAGTGCAGTTTGATTGAAGTGAACTTTCACTGAAGTGGGGATCTACTTTTCTTTTTCAAACAAGTGTGATTTCGATTAAGAAAAGTAGATCCATATACAGACATGTATGTCTACATATATATACATATTATATATATATATATATATATATATATATGCATACATACATGTATATCTACATATATACACACACACACCACACAACACACACACAAACATATTTATATATATATATATATATATATATATATATATATATATATATATATATATAAATATAAACTACGTTTTCCCTACTGTTGAATGACTGTGCTGCATGATATGTGTGAGAAAACATCACACATATCTGCAGCTCATATGGCTTAGTGGTAAATTGCTGTGATTATGGTGTGCAGGGTCCTGGGTTAGACACTTGCAAGGGATGATAATTTTTTGCTGGCCAGAAC
The DNA here is from genome assembly GCF_019279795.1 of Protopterus annectens. NCBI lineage: Eukaryota > Metazoa > Chordata > Ceratodontiformes > Protopteridae > Protopterus > Protopterus annectens. Next base: position 626,951,387 of record NC_056744.1, read on the forward strand.
AAGGGCTGTTGGATACAGAGTGATTAAGGCACTTTTAACCAGCTGAAAGCAAGTGCAAAATGGACAGTTATGTCTGATGTGTAATTCTTTCGGGGGAACAGACTGCCTTTTTTTTGTTAAGGTGAGAGTGGGATGTTGGGGAAGGATCAGTATATATGGGGAGATAGGTTGGGTCGGAAGACAGACAAGACAGCATACAGGGGCAGTATATGACACATGTGGGGGGGTAAAAACTTTGGATGGGGAGGGGTGTTTGGAAATCGGAAGCTCATGAGCCCCCAAATGGAAACAGTGGGACTGAGGTCCCCACCCATGGGCAGTCACCACTGCACCTTCACGGCCCTGAAGGTGGCTGTGCTGGGGACTGAGCAGGAGGGGCAGGCTGACCCTCTAAATGCACCACATGGCCCTCAAGTGGGCGTAGCAGATCTCCAAACTCTGTTCGGAGCTCCCTATGCACCAGACCCTAGACCTGACTTTGGGTGACAGGATCCTGTCTGTGCCCGCTCCCAGCGAGGGAATGAGCCCCATCCCCTGAGGTGGTTCCATCTGAAGGTAGTCCAGGACCAGCGGATAAGGAGGACCCAGGGTGGGTCCCAGACGTACTGAGGCCCGGTGCCACAGCCAGATGAGGTGGGAGAGGTGGGTCCACTGGAAACAGCCTTCACAAGCATGCTTTTGTGCTGCAGTTGTAGGGCATATTTGGGTTAGTAATAGTCAACACAATCCAGGATTAGTTATAACAGCATGCATAGATATTCCCATTAACCCAAAACACCAGATTTGGAACAGTTGCATAGCAAACAGAACACATGCATATATGGAACCACAGTGGCCATTACAACGGCATGCAGGTTACATTGATTACAACAGGCTACCAATGATAGTTTTTCAATATGGAACATGAATAGAAACACATTTCAATATTTGTTGAATAATAGGATATATGTCCCAACAGTAGGTTTGGTGTAAACATACCCATTGATTTGTGTATTTAGATTATTGTTGCAGATATGGTGGGGGGAAGAGAGAGATGTCAATTAACGACTATATCCTTGAAGTATGAGGTCCTCTGACCTTTTTTCCTGTTTATGTCTTCCAAGTACAATTTCCCGTGAATGTCTCCCTGCATATACACCACAGGATAATGATGTTATCATAAACGTCATTGTACTACACCACAAAACCCTCTTTGGACACAAGGCCCATGATCAGCAGGAGAGGACCGCCCTGTGGAATGAGCTCATCCACAGGGTAAATTATGTTGGCCTGCATAACCGCAGTTATGAGAAGGTGCAACATCGTTGCACTGATCTCATCCTCCATGGCCTTCAGCATGCTGCTGCAGTTAGGAGGGACTAGTTAGTTACAGGTGAGGGTCATGTCATCCAGCTCCCACTGAAACATGCTGAGGGGCTCCTCACCAGCCTTGGGGCACCTGACCACCAGCCAAGCCAGGAACCTGAAGATAGCATTGTGGAGGTGGGTGCCACCCACACAATGGATGAGGAGCATGCAGGTAAGGCCCCAGGGCACATTAGTAAACCACTGTTGCTTATCCATTTTCATCTGTAAAGTATCTTCATGTATATGTCAGATAACATAACCTGTTTTTGCAGTGTAGTAATGAACAGATGTGCATAATCTGTAGTATTGTCAGTTTGTACTGTTGATGTACTGAAATGCTGCTCCCACCCTGTACCAATGCCGCAGGTGTGGCTACTGAAATTACATCTCTCCACACAACTATGTAGGTCCCTCTGGTATACAACTGGGACAGCAGCCTGTAGCTGGTGAGTATGGAGTTGTTTTGTTCAGGTTTGCCAATACACCGGCCATGTTATGGCCATGGTATTTGCCATGCACACATTTAAAACACCTACCCATAATGCGTGCGGTACATGTTCACTTATTGTTGCTGTTAACTGCACTGCATCACAGTAGTCACTATGGTGGCATATCTGAAGGGTATATAAGACTACTGCAGTATACCTAACAATCTGTCAGTGCAAGATGTGTGGACAGAGATGAACATAATGATGGGACAAATGGCCTACAGTAGGGACATGTCTGAAACATTGCCCTTATACAGTGGCTACAACAGTTTATACACCATTATTACAATGGCAACTGTTACTCATCTACACAATGGCAAATCACAATACCACATTCCACACCTTTTACAACCTGTAATGTGATCCTAACATGAGCAATGAATGTGTAATATGGAACAATATGTTAGGACAATGAATATGGGGAATACATACCTTAACAAACACTGGAAGCATATGTGTGCACACACTCCAGATATATTGTGGAAGCAGCTTTTGAGGTACTGAAAGCATTCACTCTTCTTGAGTACACACCTTCCATCAAGTACAGGGCCTTAATGTCACACCAAGTAATGGTCTGCAGTCCAAGAAGTATGTCCATGACATTTGCCCACTCACCTGCAACAGAGGCAGCCGTGGCTTGCACACATCTTACAAACCATGGAATGGATCCCATATCCAAAAGGTAGCACTCGGGAGTGGGAGAAGTAGCCTTACCTCATCATTTCATATACCATGGCAAACAGAGCAGACAGTCATGTATGTGACTACGAAGTATGGAACAACATTAATGTAGAAAATAAACAGATGTCCATCCAAGACAGATGACAGCACATGTTGAAAACTGGTCATGTCGGCTGCCCAGAAATATGCAGCAACACTGAGGGACTTGCAGGAATGTATAGCAAGTACTGCCTGTGCAGTGCCTGTGTTGACAATCACCTGGAATCTGCATAAGTGTGGCCTGTGGGTTAGGGTAATCAGATGGAAGAGTTGTTCCATAGGAAACATCATCCAGGGCTCTCTACAGGTAGCATATGCATAACATCAACTCTCCCAAAGGCATGTGTTGCAATGTGTAATGGTGTACTGAGACCACGGCTGAAACCTATGTTGTTGTTGTTGTGTCTTTCGGCTTTTCCCGGTAAGGGGTCGCCACAGCAGAACTCCGGTCTGTTAATGATTGGCAGTAGATTTTTACGTGCTGAGTTGCCGGCCCTGACGCACAACCTTCAACGAAGGTATGCCCATTCACGCATGTCTCCACACAGAAGACACTCTAGCTGAGAATCGAACAGGACAACATCGTACTGTGAGGTGACAACGCTACCGCAGCACCACCACCGCAGTTCTACCAAGGCTGAAACCTATAAACAGTATTAATAAAGATACATGTGGTACACAAGCAACACCTCACTCCACCTCAGGCCCACCATCCCCATCTTTACCTTGCTGGTGCCAGTGTACACCTTTAGGTTTGCTGTTCATTAGCAGGAACTAGGCCAGTAGACCTAGCATTCTGAATTTGGAACACTGCAAAATGACACTCATGTATGGCCCATAGTTGTCAAACATCTGCAATAAGGCTGAGGATGGGGAGGGGTGTCATCCTGAAAGACAACAGTAAACTGAAACATACATACAAATCTCACTAAGAATGGCTGTATCTGAACACAGTCAAGGTCTTGAATTGTACCAGACATAACCTGACTCCACAGCAATAGTGAAGGCAATGTGTGACCTCCAAGAGTTGTGCACATGAGCTAACCTTGCAATCTGGCAGAGTTAGGGGACATTTGTAGGGCAGAGTGACCAAATAATGGTAAGTGAAGATGGGCCATGCTAGTATACCCCTTCCAGGAGTAGCAACTGCTGTAGTTCACTTAACAGGTGCTACAATAAACCATTGTGTTAAGAGTGTGCAAACTTATGCAACCCACATATTGCATGCATCTCAATCAGCATCTGCACGACTAACACACTTGTTTGATACTGCATTTGATTGCACAGGTCATATGTCACATATCAGGTGTGTGTAATGTTAATATATGCAGTATTGTGGCCCCACTGCATATCATGGAAGAGGCTGGCATGTCAATAAGGGTGTGTACACTCCTCATAGCCACAGTAAGGTTTAAAGTTTGTCAGTGTAATCGGATTTTATTGCTCATACATGCACTGCTGATGATGAGATCTGCAAATCAGAGGTCAGACATTGACTATTGACATCTTTCCTCATATCATCCCAGGTATGTGTCAGACAAACACATAGGGGCTGTGAGCAATAGAGCAAACATAACTGCCACACATATACACATTCAGGAATGGTATGTACACTCATGAGGTATGGTACACAGTACATGCTAGGGTGCTGAACAGCTGCATAGCAATACTGTGTACATGGGGGCAGTGTGTTCCAGGGGAAGGGGCATCATCTACTAACACAACTCATGCATCACAGAGATGTATAATATTGGTAACAAAGATTGAGTATAGCTGCAGTGCATGCTGTTGAGTGTCCTATGTCATGCATGTTGACTGTTTGGTAATGAGAGGTCTGTGTAATATCTTTGTGCCACCTCACCTGTAAGTGTGTGTGTGTGTGTGTGTGTGTGTGTGTGTGTGTGTGTGTGTGTGTGTGTGTGTGTGTGTGTGTGTATAGAGGTAAGCAATGATGTGCCGGTGTTATATTACATTTTTTGTTTTCCCCTCACAGGTGGCAAGGTGGATCAGAGCCCCTCCTGCAGGCAAACTGATGTTAGTGTCCATACCGACTCTGAAAATGATGATATGTGTGGTAAGGCACAGGCAGGGTTGTCAGGGGCTGAAGCTGTGTCATCGGTTGACTTCCCACTTTTGTCCACCTCATCCCCACACACAGTCACAATGCCTATACATACCCAATCACCAGTGGGCATAGATGAGGGACAGTTGGTGGGTGGTGGCATGGGACAGGACAGTGTGGTGACTATGGCAAGTGTGTCTGTACACAGCAGCCATAGCTGGATGACCAGCAAGGTACCACACAGGCAAATGTACAGGGGTGCTTGTAGGAGGGCTGCTGGCCATCATGCCCCTGGCAGAAGTGCTACAGCACATGTCACCATATGCATGTTTTGATCTGTCATGGAGGCACAGGCACATATGGAATGTTACACCAGACAGAGTCTGAGGCTCCAGAGAGCTACTCATTCTGCTGTACTTGACAACATCAGTGATCTTGCAGGTGCCCACAGTTATTTGCAGAGGTCCTGAATAGATGTTTGGGTAAGATGGTGGGAATCCTCGACCATGCAGTGTCTGTGTTACAGCATATGGTGGGAGTAGGGCGACAGCCACATGGGCATAGGTCAACAACACCAACAGGTGGAATTCTACATAGACATGCAACAAGTCACAGCCACTCCCACAGTGGCAGTACCAGCACCAGCACTGCAAGGGGGTGCTTTCCACACCACAACACAGCAGGCCATGTGCACATGGTCCTGGTCGGTCCCAACAGGGAAGCGGATCCAGCAGGCATTTGTCATCATCAGGGGAGAGTACCATATCTGGGCTCCTACCTGGTAGTGCCCATGGAACCCTTGGCAGGCACAGTTCTCATTTCCATGGCTGAAAACGGTGAACTGTACACCCTGCCATGTATGGTCTGCAGGTGCCCAACAAACCCTTGTATAGGACAGCCACATGGCAGAACTGTGTGCATACATACACACACACATCACCAACAAAGCTAGAACACATCCATACCTACACACACATCTGCACAGCCCAGTTGAAAAAAAAACCCAAACACACACACATGATGTCAACCAAACAGCTCAGCCTAGGTCTCTGGCAAACCCACAATACACCCTGTGCATGTGATGATACCTGTGCCATATCCCTGTCATCCATACCATCGATGCAGGGACATGCTAATATGGTTCTGATGCACAGGGTGAATGTGCTAAGGTTTAGCAATATAATGCTGTTTAACATGGTTTCAGCTGGAAAGTTTAATGCTTACATGTCAGGGTGTGTTGTGTAGCTGTCCAGCTATGATGCATTATAGCTGTTATTAACACTGACTGATTGCGGTCTCCATAATGATTTCAGTCTGTGTTGTAGGTGTCTATGTGTCAGCAGGATGTTGGTTTGCTGTTGTTTCCTACAAGGGGTATGGTACTGTGGTGACACATTGGCTGTGTCATATCCTGGGTACAGCTTCACACAAGTAAAAGGTCTGTATAACAGTTACTGCATGTGCCACATGGCTGATAGGTCTGAGGGGTATATACAGGTGAGTGCATGGTGGCTGATGTCAGCAACTCTTCTGCAGTGGACAATGGTAAGTGTACTAGGTGGCACACACCAAATGTTTGTGAATAACACACACACACAAAGAGGCTTTGGTGTTGATGCAATACACATAAAATACTGTATACATGGATGTACTTAATTTTGCAGTGAACCCATTTTGACCTATGTAATTCCACCAAGACAAAATAGGAAAAACATCACATCAGTAAATAATCAGTCTGTCAGTTTAATGTCATTGACGATGGTACTGGCAGGGTGTATGTCCTCTTCCCCAATGTAGTGCAATCCTGGAGTTGGTAAACATAGGTGTGCTGGTGTGTGTGGCACAGCCCTCCACTTTGGATGGTGTGGGGTGGCGTGGAAACACACATAGTGTGATTAACAACTACTTAACCTGTTAACATAAACTGTACAGTATTACAGTAGACTAAGTGGGGGGATACGCAAAACAATAACCCCAATGAGGGTGGCAGTGCCCACAACATCCACACCCAACTATATACCAACTCCAGTATTGCTGTACAGCTGTACAGTGGGGAAGAGGACATTTGCACATCTACTAATAGTTTTGATGGAATGAATTTCTGCAAGATGATTCCTTTGAAATTTTAGCTTTTGCCAGTCAGTTCTTGGACAAATGATCGCCTGTGACATGTATTTTCTGCAAACTGAAGTAGATCCCTTCACATACACACAGACTTACTTGGCAACACTGACAGTAGAACCCTTACCTAGGCAATTATTGCTACTAATGTGTTTGGTCTTAACTGAACACACCACACAGCTTTTAGGATGAGATGTGTCCCGAATTTCTTGTTAAGTGAAGAACATCACCAGGCCTTGTACAGTATGGTAATGGGGGATGTACTGGGAGTTACTGAACAATACACAGAATAACATACTGTCATATACACATTGACAAACACGTAACAGTCACAGACACATCTGAGAGACCTGGGTTTATCAGTGCTAACTACCTTGTCAGTGAGTCCATTCTGTTACAAATAATTTGCACACAGCACATGCATCATTGGGCTGGATAGTGTAATCAGTTACCTGTATGGTTGATGGTGACAGTGGTCCTCATACAGTGGACCTTGGGACATGTACTGGGGGTACGATAGTGTAAAGCCAGTATACCCAGCACCCACACCCCACATTGGATATTTTACTCATTAAAATCCATGATAATGCTCTGACATACCCACAATCACACATTGACCAAGACTGCAATACAACCCCGTGTCTATCTAATCAGTGCTACTACAGGGATATGCATTTATTGCACATGCCAGAGGGTTAGTAGGGTGAGGGTTTGCCATGGCTCTCCTAATGTCAGCAACATCACTGTCCCTTATAATGTATGGTAAGGTGCATTGTACCTGGAGAATGTGGTCTCAGAATGCTGAATCCTACAAATATACAAACTCGCACACATACACACTTGCCAGGACTCAGAGGGTAAACCATGCCTATCTACCCATTTCTACAACAGTGTTATGCTGGTACTGCAAGCTCCAGGTAGCCCATAGGGTGAAGAGTGTAACACAGTACATTTAATGTCAATTACAGCAGCAGCCATTTCTAACTATGGCAATGGTGGGTGTAGTGGGTGAGATGGCCCTCAGGGTATTATCAACTACAAGTTTACAAACACACAGACACTGTTATTCTCAGTAATGCACACTGACACATTTGTCAGTACTGGGGTCCATAGGTGTAGGTGTTCATAGGTGTGTACCAGGCTAATGTCCATGAAGAGATGAGAAGAGTAGGGGATATGTGCACACTGGTATCATGCCAACTGACATTTGTCAGCAGGCCATCTATCAACTGAGCCTACTTGAGTGATCCCCAGGGTGACAGCTAAATGCAACATCCAATCATCTGGTTTTCTCTTGCAGAGGGCCAGTGAGGTGCTCCAACTGACATGTATGCAACATATATTACATAACATGGCCAGTGTCTGGGTTGGAGATCTGTACCCAAGCATGTTCTGTTGACTGTGGTAGTCTAGTTGAGGTATCAATGGCACATGGTGCATACAGGGTGGGGTTTCCTAGCTGTGGCATTCATAACACAGCTGGGCAGACATGTCAATGTCAGTCAAGCATAGATTGCCTGTAAACAGCCAAGCTGGATACCTGACATCTGCACATCTGTACAGAGGACAGAAAGAAATCAGCTAGCCAACAGGTTATGCATTATGATGAATGTTTTGACAGATAGCCAGCTGACACTGATTGGTATGCCATTACTACATGACAGGAGCCCTCAATGACATGTCCTATACTCATAGTAGTCTACAGTTA